>NW_026777631.1:0-173117 GCF_028023285.1 Balaenoptera ricei
TCAGGAGGTAGATTCGAATCGCCTTGAAAGCACATGAAAAGCGGCAAAACGTCGACAATGATGCCCTTGGCCAAAAAGGGCGTATGCGTTTTTTCCTGAATATATTCAGGAAAAAACGCATACGCCCTTTTTGGCCAACCAAGCCACCTGGAAAGGCAAATCAGCGCTACAAAGAAGTCTCGCTTCCCATCGGTCAAAAGGGCCATGCTGAAAAAAGTGTAAAAACCAGAAATGCAGGACAGGCCAAGGAGAAATGGGAGCCTTGCTACGCGGATGGGTGGGTTGCAAATTGCCAACAGCCACTCTGGAGAAGTGTACGGTGTGTCCGGAAACATCTAAAAAACACAGCTTAGAGAGCATTGGGCACTTCTGCTCATGGGCGTATAAATTGGGAAAGCTAAAAATCAGCAAGACACAGGCACCCCAAAGTTTAGGGCTGCTCTGTTGACAAAACCTCCACTTCATTACACCTTAAATATCCCAGGAAAGAGAAAAATGGATAAAGAATTTCTGGTCCTTATGTACAAGGGACTATCACTCAGCCATGAAATCAATGTCATAAGGCTAGTAGCATCATGATGAGTGGATTTAGGTACGAGGATTCTAAGTGAAATAAGTCACACAGAAAAAGACACTTATCATAAGATATCACTTATAGAGGGAATGTAAAATCCGCTACACTTGAACTGAATTACAAAACAGAACAGTCACACGTTTAGAAAACACACTATGGCTGCTTCACGGGAAAGGTGAGGTGGGGTGATGCATAAAACAAGGGTTTCAAATTAGCTCACATACCGTTCCATAAACCCAATATGTAATAGACAAGACCTACTCCTTCCTCAGTGAACTGGACTCAACACCTCCTATTCACCGCACAAGAATATATCTGACTAGTAAGAATCTTAAAACCTATGTATGATTATCTCTCTGTAAGTGAGTCAAGTGGGTGTAAAGCGGCATAAACACAGCAGTGAACAGCAGCTAAACCCCATTATAAAAATAAATTACTTTTCAAAACCCATGAAACAAAGACAGTGAAAGAGAGAGAAATTCTTACAAAATTCGTTCAGGGGCTGTGAGGCAACCTGGATTGACCATACCTAGACACACAGCTGGAGGAGACATAAAGGTGGACACTCTTGGGCTTGAGAGGTTTGGTGAGGTTGGGTGAGCAAACGCAGACCCTTTAAAGTAATACTGCGTGGTACCCATCCCATGGGTCCCAAAACTCCAGGTTCAAGGGCATCTTCCTACATCGAAAACATGCATGAGAATCCAAGAAGATGGTACACCGTGTGATCGGGAAAGGTTTCTAAAACGCACCTCATTTCTCATCTCCTTGTGCTCGGGTTCGCCATTCCAGCCGCTTTACTAGCAATCTCCCTACTTGGAGAATCAGCACCTTTAACCTCCTGTTCCGTACAGGTTGCAATTTGTCCTGAGGATGAACGGGAAGAGGGGGAACCAATGAGAGACAAGCTCTAGGTGTGGGGGCAGGCACAGGTCACTCTATTTTCCCATCAGGAAGAAGAGATAACCACAGGCTCAGCCTGCCCCCCGGAACCAGAATAGGGCCAGAAGCCATCCTGCGCTTTTGCGGCCAGCTCCCACAAAAGCGAGTTGAAAAATGGAGCTCAGGGGCACTGCAATTCACAAACCTGCAGAGTTATAAATGATAACTCTCGTCCACAAATATATTGAGGGAAGGCAACGAAGAGGATTCGAAAGCAAGGCCGAATTGCAGGAAACAGATTTCAGGAGGTAGATTCGAATCGCCTTGAAAGCACATGAAAAGCGGCAAAACGTCGACAATGATGCCCTTGGCCAAAAAGGGCGTATGCGTTTTTTCCTGAATATATTCAGGAAAAAACGCATACGCCCTTTTTGGCCAACCAAGCCACCTGGAAAGGCAAATCAGCGCTACAAAGAAGTCTCGCTTCCCATCGGTCAAAAGGGCCATGCTGAAAAAAGTGTAAAAACCAGAAATGCAGGACAGGCCAAGGAGAAATGGGAGCCTTGCTACGCGGATGGGTGGGTTGCAAATTGCCAACAGCCACTCTGGAGAAGTGTACGGTGTGTCCGGAAACATCTAAAAAACACAGCTTAGAGAGCATTGGGCACTTCTGCTCATGGGCGTATAAATTGGGAAAGCTAAAAATCAGCAAGACACAGGCACCCCAAAGTTTAGGGCTGCTCTGTTGACAAAACCTCCACTTCATTACACCTTAAATATCCCAGGAAAGAGAAAAATGGATAAAGAATTTCTGGTCCTTATGTACAAGGGACTATCACTCAGCCATGAAATCAATGTCATAAGGCTAGTAGCATCATGATGAGTGGATTTAGGTACGAGGATTCTAAGTGAAATAAGTCACACAGAAAAAGACACTTATCATAAGATATCACTTATAGAGGGAATGTAAAATCCGCTACACTTGAACTGAATTACAAAACAGAACAGTCACACGTTTAGAAAACACACTATGGCTGCTTCACGGGAAAGGTGAGGTGGGGTGATGCATAAAACAAGGGTTTCAAATTAGCTCACATACCGTTCCATAAACCCAATATGTAATAGACAAGACCTACTCCTTCCTCAGTGAACTGGACTCAACACCTCCTATTCACCGCACAAGAATATATCTGACTAGTAAGAATCTTAAAACCTATGTATGATTATCTCTCTGTAAGTGAGTCAAGTGGGTGTAAAGCGGCATAAACACAGCAGTGAACAGCAGCTAAACCCCATTATAAAAATAAATTACTTTTCAAAACCCATGAAACAAAGACAGTGAAAGAGAGAGAAATTCTTACAAAATTCGTTCAGGGGCTGTGAGGCAACCTGGATTGACCATACCTAGACACACAGCTGGAGGAGACATAAAGGTGGACACTCTTGGGCTTGAGAGGTTTGGTGAGGTTGGGTGAGCAAACGCAGACCCTTTAAAGTAATACTGCGTGGTACCCATCCCATGGGTCCCAAAACTCCAGGTTCAAGGGCATCTTCCTACATCGAAAACATGCATGAGAATCCAAGAGGATGGTACACCGTGTGATCGGGAAAGGTTTCTAAAACGCACCTCATTTCTCATCTCCTTGTGCTCGGGTTCGCCATTCCAGCCGCTTTACTAGCAATCTCCCTACTTGGAGAATCAGCACCTTTAACCTCCTGTTCCGTACAGGTTGCAATTTGTCCTGAGGATGAACGGGAAGAGGGGGAACCAATGAGAGACAAGCTCTAGGTGTGGGGGCAGGCACAGGTCACTCTATTTTCCCATCAGGAAGAAGAGATAACCACAGGCTCAGCCTGCCCCCCGGAACCAGAATAGGGCCAGAAGCCATCCTGCGCTTTTGCGGCCAGCTCCCACAAAAGCGAGTTGAAAAATGGAGCTCAGGGGCACTGCAATTCACAAACCTGCAGAGTTATAAATGATAACTCTCGTCCACAAATATATTGAGGGAAGGCAACGAAGAGGATTCGAAAGCAAGGCCGAATTGCAGGAAACAGATTTCAGGAGGTAGATTCGAATCGCCTTGAAAGCACATGAAAAGCGGCAAAACGTCGACAATGATGCCCTTGGCCAAAAAGGGCGTATGCGTTTTTTCCTGAATATATTCAGGAAAAAACGCATACGCCCTTTTTGGCCAACCAAGCCACCTGGAAAGGCAAATCAGCGCTACAAAGAAGTCTCGCTTCCCATCGGTCAAAAGGGCCATGCTGAAAAAAGTGTAAAAACCAGAAATGCAGGACAGGCCAAGGAGAAATGGGAGCCTGGCTACGCGGATGGGTGGGTTGCAAATTGCCAACAGCCACTCTGGAGAAGTGTACGGTGTGTCCGGAAACATCTAAAAAACACAGCTTAGAGAGCATTGGGCACTTCTGCTCATGGGCGTATAAATTGGGAAAGCTAAAAATCAGCAAGACACAGGCACCCCAAAGTTTAGGGCTGCTCTGTTGACAAAACCTCCACTTCATTACACCTTAAATATCCCAGGAAAGAGAAAAATGGATAAAGAATTTCTGGTCCTTATGTACAAGGGACTATCACTCAGCCATGAAATCAATGTCATAAGGCTAGTAGCATCATGATGAGTGGATTTAGGTACGAGGATTCTAAGTGAAATAAGTCACACAGAAAAAGACACTTATCATAAGATATCACTTATAGAGGGAATGTAAAATCCGCTACACTTGAACTGAATTACAAAACAGAACAGTCACACGTTTAGAAAACACACTATGGCTGCTTCACGGGAAAGGTGAGGTGGGGTGATGCATAAAACAAGGGTTTCAAATTAGCTCACATACCGTTCCATAAACCCAATATGTAATAGACAAGACCTACTCCTTCCTCAGTGAACTGGACTCAACACCTCCTATTCACCGCACAAGAATATATCTGACTAGTAAGAATCTTAAAACCTATGTATGATTATCTCTCTGTAAGTGAGTCAAGTGGGTGTAAAGCGGCATAAACACAGCAGTGAACAGCAGCTAAACCCCATTATAAAAATAAATTACTTTTCAAAACCCATGAAACAAAGACAGTGAAAGAGAGAGAAATTCTTACAAAATTCGTTCAGGGGCTGTGAGGCAACCTGGATTGACCATACCTAGACACACAGCTGGAGGAGACATAAAGGTGGACACTCTTGGGCTTGAGAGGTTTGGTGAGGTTGGGTGAGCAAACGCAGACCCTTTAAAGTAATACTGCGTGGTACCCATCCCATGGGTCCCAAAACTCCAGGTTCAAGGGCATCTTCCTACATCGAAAACATGCATGAGAATCCAAGAGGATGGTACACCGTGTGATCGGGAAAGGTTTCTAAAACGCACCTCATTTCTCATCTCCTTGTGCTCGGGTTCGCCATTCCAGCCGCTTTACTAGCAATCTCCCTACTTGGAGAATCAGCACCTTTAACCTCCTGTTCCGTACAGGTTGCAATTTGTCCTGAGGATGAACGGGAAGAGGGGGAACCAATGAGAGACAAGCTCTAGGTGTGGGGGCAGGCACAGGTCACTCTATTTTCCCATCAGGAAGAAGAGATAACCACAGGCTCAGCCTGCCCCCCGGAACCAGAATAGGGCCAGAAGCCATCCTGCGCTTTTGCGGCCAGCTCCCACAAAAGCGAGTTGAAAAATGGAGCTCAGGGGCACTGCAATTCACAAACCTGCAGAGTTATAAATGATAACTCTCGTCCACAAATATATTGAGGGAAGGCAACGAAGAGGATTCGAAAGCAAGGCCGAATTGCAGGAAACAGATTTCAGGAGGTAGATTCGAATCGCCTTGAAAGCACATGAAAAGCGGCAAAACGTCGACAATGATGCCCTTGGCCAAAAAGGGCGTATGCGTTTTTTCCTGAATATATTCAGGAAAAAACGCATACGCCCTTTTTGGCCAACCAAGCCACCTGGAAAGGCAAATCAGCGCTACAAAGAAGTCTCGCTTCCCATCGGTCAAAAGGGCCATGCTGAAAAAAGTGTAAAAACCAGAAATGCAGGACAGGCCAAGGAGAAATGGGAGCCTGGCTACGCGGATGGGTGGGTTGCAAATTGCCAACAGCCACTCTGGAGAAGTGTACGGTGTGTCCGGAAACATCTAAAAAACACAGCTTAGAGAGCATTGGGCACTTCTGCTCATGGGCGTATAAATTGGGAAAGCTAAAAATCAGCAAGACACAGGCACCCCAAAGTTTAGGGCTGCTCTGTTGACAAAACCTCCACTTCATTACACCTTAAATATCCCAGGAAAGAGAAAAATGGATAAAGAATTTCTGGTCCTTATGTACAAGGGACTATCACTCAGCCATGAAATCAATGTCATAAGGCTAGTAGCATCATGATGAGTGGATTTAGGTACGAGGATTCTAAGTGAAATAAGTCACACAGAAAAAGACACTTATCATAAGATATCACTTATAGAGGGAATGTAAAATCCGCTACACTTGAACTGAATTACAAAACAGAACAGTCACACGTTTAGAAAACACACTATGGCTGCTTCACGGGAAAGGTGAGGTGGGGTGATGCATAAAACAAGGGTTTCAAATTAGCTCACATACCGTTCCATAAACCCAATATGTAATAGACAAGACCTACTCCTTCCTCAGTGAACTGGACTCAACACCTCCTATTCACCGCACAAGAATATATCTGACTAGTAAGAATCTTAAAACCTATGTATGATTATCGCTCTGTAAGTGAGTCAAGTGGGTGTAAAGCGGCATAAACACAGCAGTGAACAGCAGCTAAACCCCATTATAAAAATAAATTACTTTTCAAAACCCATGAAACAAAGACAGTGAAAGAGAGAGAAATTCTTACAAAATTCGTTCAGGGGCTGTGAGGCAACCTGGATTGACCATACCTAGACACACAGCTGGAGGAGACATAAAGGTGGACACTCTTGGGCTTGAGAGGTTTGGTGAGGTTGGGTGAGCAAACGCAGACCCTTTAAAGTAATACTGCGTGGTACCCATCCCATGGGTCCCAAAACTCCAGGTTCAAGGGCATCTTCCTACATCGAAAACATGCATGAGAATCCAAGAAGATGGTACACCGTGTGATCGGGAAAGGTTTCTAAAACGCACCTCATTTCTCATCTCCTTGTGCTCGGGTTCGCCATTCCAGCCGCTTTACTAGCAATCTCCCTACTTGGAGAATCAGCACCTTTAACCTCCTGTTCCGTACAGGTTGCAATTTGTCCTGAGGATGAACGGGAAGAGGGGGAACCAATGAGAGACAAGCTCTAGGTGTGGGGGCAGGCACAGGTCACTCTATTTTCCCATCAGGAAGAAGAGATAACCACAGGCTCAGCCTGCCCCCCGGAACCAGAATAGGGCCAGAAGCCATCCTGCGCTTTTGCGGCCAGCTCCCACAAAAGCGAGTTGAAAAATGGAGCTCAGGGGCACTGCAATTCACAAACCTGCAGAGTTATAAATGATAACTCTCGTCCACAAATATATTGAGGGAAGGCAACGAAGAGGATTCAAAAGCAAGGCCGAATTGCAGGAAACAGATTTCAGGAGGTAGATTCGAATCGCCTTGAAAGCACATGAAAAGCGGCAAAACGTCGACAATGATGCCCTTGGCCAAAAAGGGCGTATGCGTTTTTTCCTGAATATATTCAGGAAAAAACGCATACGCCCTTTTTGGCCAACCAAGCCACCTGGAAAGGCAAATCAGCGCTACAAAGAAGTCTCGCTTCCCATCGGTCAAAAGGGCCATGCTGAAAAAAGTGTAAAAACCAGAAATGCAGGACAGGCCAAGGAGAAATGGGAGCCTGGCTACGCGGATGGGTGGGTTGCAAATTGCCAACAGCCACTCTGGAGAAGTGTACGGTGTGTCCGGAAACATCTAAAAAACACAGCTTAGAGAGCATTGGGCACTTCTGCTCATGGGCGTATAAATTGGGAAAGCTAAAAATCAGCAAGACACAGGCACCCCAAAGTTTAGGGCTGCTCTGTTGACAAAACCTCCACTTCATTACACCTTAAATATCCCAGGAAAGAGAAAAATGGATAAAGAATTTCTGGTCCTTATGTACAAGGGACTATCACTCAGCCATGAAATCAATGTCATAAGGCTAGTAGCATCATGATGAGTGGATTTAGGTACGAGGATTCTAAGTGAAATAAGTCACACAGAAAAAGACACTTATCATAAGATATCACTTATAGAGGGAATGTAAAATCCGCTACACTTGAACTGAATTACAAAACAGAACAGTCACACGTTTAGAAAACACACTATGGCTGCTTCACGGGAAAGGTGAGGTGGGGTGATGCATAAAACAAGGGTTTCAAATTAGCTCACATACCGTTCCATAAACCCAATATGTAATAGACAAGACCTACTCCTTCCTCAGTGAACTGGACTCAACACCTCCTATTCACCGCACAAGAATATATCTGACTAGTAAGAATCTTAAAACCTATGTATGATTATCGCTCTGTAAGTGAGTCAAGTGGGTGTAAAGCGGCATAAACACAGCAGTGAACAGCAGCTAAACCCCATTATAAAAATAAATTACTTTTCAAAACCCATGAAACAAAGACAGTGAAAGAGAGAGAAATTCTTACAAAATTCGTTCAGGGGCTGTGAGGCAACCTGGATTGACCATACCTAGACACACAGCTGGAGGAGACATAAAGGTGGACACTCTTGGGCTTGAGAGGTTTGGTGAGGTTGGGTGAGCAAACGCAGACCCTTTAAAGTAATACTGCGTGGTACCCATCCCATGGGTCCCAAAACTCCAGGTTCAAGGGCATCTTCCTACATCGAAAACATGCATGAGAATCCAAGAAGATGGTACACCGTGTGATCGGGAAAGGTTTCTAAAACGCACCTCATTTCTCATCTCCTTGTGCTCGGGTTCGCCATTCCAGCCGCTTTACTAGCAATCTCCCTACTTGGAGAATCAGCACCTTTAACCTCCTGTTCCGTACAGGTTGCAATTTGTCCTGAGGATGAACGGGAAGAGGGGGAACCAATGAGAGACAAGCTCTAGGTGTGGGGGCAGGCACAGGTCACTCTATTTTCCCATCAGGAAGAAGAGATAACCACAGGCTCAGCCTGCCCCCCGGAACCAGAATAGGGCCAGAAGCCATCCTGCGCTTTTGCGGCCAGCTCCCACAAAAGCGAGTTGAAAAATGGAGCTCAGGGGCACTGCAATTCACAAACCTGCAGAGTTATAAATGATAACTCTCGTCCACAAATATATTGAGGGAAGGCAACGAAGAGGATTCAAAAGCAAGGCCGAATTGCAGGAAACAGATTTCAGGAGGTAGATTCGAATCGCCTTGAAAGCACATGAAAAGCGGCAAAACGTCGACAATGATGCCCTTGGCCAAAAAGGGCGTATGCGTTTTTTCCTGAATATATTCAGGAAAAAACGCATACGCCCTTTTTGGCCAACCAAGCCACCTGGAAAGGCAAATCAGCGCTACAAAGAAGTCTCGCTTCCCATCGGTCAAAAGGGCCATGCTGAAAAAAGTGTAAAAACCAGAAATGCAGGACAGGCCAAGGAGAAATGGGAGCCTGGCTACGCGGATGGGTGGGTTGCAAATTGCCAACAGCCACTCTGGAGAAGTGTACGGTGTGTCCGGAAACATCTAAAAAACACAGCTTAGAGAGCATTGGGCACTTCTGCTCATGGGCGTATAAATTGGGAAAGCTAAAAATCAGCAAGACACAGGCACCCCAAAGTTTAGGGCTGCTCTGTTGACAAAACCTCCACTTCATTACACCTTAAATATCCCAGGAAAGAGAAAAATGGATAAAGAATTTCTGGTCCTTATGTACAAGGGACTATCACTCAGCCATGAAATCAATGTCATAAGGCTAGTAGCATCATGATGAGTGGATTTAGGTACGAGGATTCTAAGTGAAATAAGTCACACAGAAAAAGACACTTATCATAAGATATCACTTATAGAGGGAATGTAAAATCCGCTACACTTGAACTGAATTACAAAACAGAACAGTCACACGTTTAGAAAACACACTATGGCTGCTTCACGGGAAAGGTGAGGTGGGGTGATGCATAAAACAAGGGTTTCAAATTAGCTCACATACCGTTCCATAAACCCAATATGTAATAGACAAGACCTACTCCTTCCTCAGTGAACTGGACTCAACACCTCCTATTCACCGCACAAGAATATATCTGACTAGTAAGAATCTTAAAACCTATGTATGATTATCTCTCTGTAAGTGAGTCAAGTGGGTGTAAAGCGGCATAAACACAGCAGTGAACAGCAGCTAAACCCCATTATAAAAATAAATTACTTTTCAAAACCCATGAAACAAAGACAGTGAAAGAGAGAGAAATTCTTACAAAATTCGTTCAGGGGCTGTGAGGCAACCTGGATTGACCATACCTAGACACACAGCTGGAGGAGACATAAAGGTGGACACTCTTGGGCTTGAGAGGTTTGGTGAGGTTGGGTGAGCAAACGCAGACCCTTTAAAGTAATACTGCGTGGTACCCATCCCATGGGTCCCAAAACTCCAGGTTCAAGGGCATCTTCCTACATCGAAAACATGCATGAGAATCCAAGAAGATGGTACACCGTGTGATCGGGAAAGGTTTCTAAAACGCACCTCATTTCTCATCTCCTTGTGCTCGGGTTCGCCATTCCAGCCGCTTTACTAGCAATCTCCCTACTTGGAGAATCAGCACCTTTAACCTCCTGTTCCGTACAGGTTGCAATTTGTCCTGAGGATGAACGGGAAGAGGGGGAACCAATGAGAGACAAGCTCTAGGTGTGGGGGCAGGCACAGGTCACTCTATTTTCCCATCAGGAAGAAGAGATAACCACAGGCTCAGCCTGCCCCCCGGAACCAGAATAGGGCCAGAAGCCATCCTGCGCTTTTGCGGCCAGCTCCCACAAAAGCGAGTTGAAAAATGGAGCTCAGGGGCACTGCAATTCACAAACCTGCAGAGTTATAAATGATAACTCTCGTCCACAAATATATTGAGGGAAGGCAACGAAGAGGATTCGAAAGCAAGGCCGAATTGCAGGAAACAGATTTCAGGAGGTAGATTCGAATCGCCTTGAAAGCACATGAAAAGCGGCAAAACGTCGACAATGATGCCCTTGGCCAAAAAGGGCGTATGCGTTTTTTCCTGAATATATTCAGGAAAAAACGCATACGCCCTTTTTGGCCAACCAAGCCACCTGGAAAGGCAAATCAGCGCTACAAAGAAGTCTCGCTTCCCATCGGTCAAAAGAGCCATGCTGAAAAAAGTGTAAAAACCAGAAATGCAGGACAGGCCAAGGAGAAATGGGAGCCTTGCTACGCGGATGGGTGGGTTGCAAATTGCCAACAGCCACTCTGGAGAAGTGTACGGTGTGTCCGGAAACATCTAAAAAACACAGCTTAGAGAGCATTGGGCACTTCTGCTCATGGGCGTATAAATTGGGAAAGCTAAAAATCAGCAAGACACAGGCACCCCAAAGTTTAGGGCTGCTCTGTTGACAAAACCTCCACTTCATTACACCTTAAATATCCCAGGAAAGAGAAAAATGGATAAAGAATTTCTGGTCCTTATGTACAAGGGACTATCACTCAGCCATGAAATCAATGTCATAAGGCTAGTAGCATCATGATGAGTGGATTTAGGTACGAGGATTCTAAGTGAAATAAGTCACACAGAAAAAGACACTTATCATAAGATATCACTTATAGAGGGAATGTAAAATCCGCTACACTTGAACTGAATTACAAAACAGAACAGTCACACGTTTAGAAAACACACTATGGCTGCTTCACGGGAAAGGTGAGGTGGGGTGATGCATAAAACAAGGGTTTCAAATTAGCTCACATACCGTTCCATAAACCCAATATGTAATAGACAAGACCTACTCCTTCCTCAGTGAACTGGACTCAACACCTCCTATTCACCGCACAAGAATATATCTGACTAGTAAGAATCTTAAAACCTATGTATGATTATCTCTCTGTAAGTGAGTCAAGTGGGTGTAAAGCGGCATAAACACAGCAGTGAACAGCAGCTAAACCCCATTATAAAAATAAATTACTTTTCAAAACCCATGAAACAAAGACAGTGAAAGAGAGAGAAATTCTTACAAAATTCGTTCAGGGGCTGTGAGGCAACCTGGATTGACCATACCTAGACACACAGCTGGAGGAGACATAAAGGTGGACACTCTTGGGCTTGAGAGGTTTGGTGAGGTTGGGTGAGCAAACGCAGACCCTTTAAAGTAATACTGCGTGGTACCCATCCCATGGGTCCCAAAACTCCAGGTTCAAGGGCATCTTCCTACATCGAAAACATGCATGAGAATCCAAGAAGATGGTACACCGTGTGATCGGGAAAGGTTTCTAAAACGCACCTCATTTCTCATCTCCTTGTGCTCGGGTTCGCCATTCCAGCCGCTTTACTAGCAATCTCCCTACTTGGAGAATCAGCACCTTTAACCTCCTGTTCCGTACAGGTTGCAATTTGTCCTGAGGATGAACGGGAAGAGGGGGAACCAATGAGAGACAAGCTCTAGGTGTGGGGGCAGGCACAGGTCACTCTATTTTCCCATCAGGAAGAAGAGATAACCACAGGCTCAGCCTGCCCCCCGGAACCAGAATAGGGCCAGAAGCCATCCTGCGCTTTTGCGGCCAGCTCCCACAAAAGCGAGTTGAAAAATGGAGCTCAGGGGCACTGCAATTCACAAACCTGCAGAGTTATAAATGATAACTCTCGTCCACAAATATATTGAGGGAAGGCAACGAAGAGGATTCGAAAGCAAGGCCGAATTGCAGGAAACAGATTTCAGGAGGTAGATTCGAATCGCCTTGAAAGCACATGAAAAGCGGCAAAACGTCGACAATGATGCCCTTGGCCAAAAAGGGCGTATGCGTTTTTTCCTGAATATATTCAGGAAAAAACGCATACGCCCTTTTTGGCCAACCAAGCCACCTGGAAAGGCAAATCAGCGCTACAAAGAAGTCTCGCTTCCCATCGGTCAAAAGGGCCATGCTGAAAAAAGTGTAAAAACCAGAAATGCAGGACAGGCCAAGGAGAAATGGGAGCCTTGCTACGCGGATGGGTGGGTTGCAAATTGCCAACAGCCACTCTGGAGAAGTGTACGGTGTGTCCGGAAACATCTAAAAAACACAGCTTAGAGAGCATTGGGCACTTCTGCTCATGGGCGTATAAATTGGGAAAGCTAAAAATCAGCAAGACACAGGCACCCCAAAGTTTAGGGCTGCTCTGTTGACAAAACCTCCACTTCATTACACCTTAAATATCCCAGGAAAGAGAAAAATGGATAAAGAATTTCTGGTCCTTATGTACAAGGGACTATCACTCAGCCATGAAATCAATGTCATAAGGCTAGTAGCATCATGATGAGTGGATTTAGGTACGAGGATTCTAAGTGAAATAAGTCACACAGAAAAAGACACTTATCATAAGATATCACTTATAGAGGGAATGTAAAATCCGCTACACTTGAACTGAATTACAAAACAGAACAGTCACACGTTTAGAAAACACACTATGGCTGCTTCACGGGAAAGGTGAGGTGGGGTGATGCATAAAACAAGGGTTTCAAATTAGCTCACATACCGTTCCATAAACCCAATATGTAATAGACAAGACCTACTCCTTCCTCAGTGAACTGGACTCAACACCTCCTATTCACCGCACAAGAATATATCTGACTAGTAAGAATCTTAAAACCTATGTATGATTATCTCTCTGTAAGTGAGTCAAGTGGGTGTAAAGCGGCATAAACACAGCAGTGAACAGCAGCTAAACCCCATTATAAAAATAAATTACTTTTCAAAACCCATGAAACAAAGACAGTGAAAGAGAGAGAAATTCTTACAAAATTCGTTCAGGGGCTGTGAGGCAACCTGGATTGACCATACCTAGACACACAGCTGGAGGAGACATAAAGGTGGACACTCTTGGGCTTGAGAGGTTTGGTGAGGTTGGGTGAGCAAACGCAGACCCTTTAAAGTAATACTGCGTGGTACCCATCCCATGGGTCCCAAAACTCCAGGTTCAAGGGCATCTTCCTACATCGAAAACATGCATGAGAATCCAAGAAGATGGTACACCGTGTGATCGGGAAAGGTTTCTAAAACGCACCTCATTTCTCATCTCCTTGTGCTCGGGTTCGCCATTCCAGCCGCTTTACTAGCAATCTCCCTACTTGGAGAATCAGCACCTTTAACCTCCTGTTCCGTACAGGTTGCAATTTGTCCTGAGGATGAACGGGAAGAGGGGGAACCAATGAGAGACAAGCTCTAGGTGTGGGGGCAGGCACAGGTCACTCTATTTTCCCATCAGGAAGAAGAGATAACCACAGGCTCAGCCTGCCCCCCGGAACCAGAATAGGGCCAGAAGCCATCCTGCGCTTTTGCGGCCAGCTCCCACAAAAGCGAGTTGAAAAATGGAGCTCAGGGGCACTGCAATTCACAAACCTGCAGAGTTATAAATGATAACTCTCGTCCACAAATATATTGAGGGAAGGCAACGAAGAGGATTCGAAAGCAAGGCCGAATTGCAGGAAACAGATTTCAGGAGGTAGATTCGAATCGCCTTGAAAGCACATGAAAAGCGGCAAAACGTCGACAATGATGCCCTTGGCCAAAAAGGGCGTATGCGTTTTTTCCTGAATATATTCAGGAAAAAACGCATACGCCCTTTTTGGCCAACCAAGCCACCTGGAAAGGCAAATCAGCGCTACAAAGAAGTCTCGCTTCCCATCGGTCAAAAGGGCCATGCTGAAAAAAGTGTAAAAACCAGAAATGCAGGACAGGCCAAGGAGAAATGGGAGCCTTGCTACGCGGATGGGTGGGTTGCAAATTGCCAACAGCCACTCTGGAGAAGTGTACGGTGTGTCCGGAAACATCTAAAAAACACAGCTTAGTGAGCATTGGGCACTTCTGCTCATGGGCGTATAAATTGGGAAAGCTAAAAATCAGCAAGACACAGGCACCCCAAAGTTTAGGGCTGCTCTGTTGACAAAACCTCCACTTCATTACACCTTAAATATCCCAGGAAAGAGAAAAATGGATAAAGAATTTCTGGTCCTTATGTACAAGGGACTATCACTCAGCCATGAAATCAATGTCATAAGGCTAGTAGCATCATGATGAGTGGATTTAGGTACGAGGATTCTAAGTGAAATAAGTCACACAGAAAAAGACACTTATCATAAGATATCACTTATAGAGGGAATGTAAAATCCGCTACACTTGAACTGAATTACAAAACAGAACAGTCACACGTTTAGAAAACACACTATGGCTGCTTCACGGGAAAGGTGAGGTGGGGTGATGCATAAAACAAGGGTTTCAAATTAGCTCACATACCTTTCCATAAACCCAATATGTAATAGACAAGACCTACTCCTTCCTCAGTGAACTGGACTCAACACCTCCTATTCACCGCACAAGAATATATCTGACTAGTAAGAATCTTAAAACCTATGTATGATTATCTCTCTGTAAGTGAGTCAAGTGGGTGTAAAGCGGCATAAACACAGCAGTGAACAGCAGCTAAACCCCATTATAAAAATAAATTACTTTTCAAAACCCATGAAACAAAGACAGTGAAAGAGAGAGAAATTCTTACAAAATTCGTTCAGGGGCTGTGAGGCAACCTGGATTGACCATACCTAGACACACAGCTGGAGGAGACATAAAGGTGGACACTCTTGGGCTTGAGAGGTTTGGTGAGGTTGGGTGAGCAAACGCAGACCCTTTAAAGTAATACTGCGTGGTACCCATCCCATGGGTCCCAAAACTCCAGGTTCAAGGGCATCTTCCTACATCGAAAACATGCATGAGAATCCAAGAAGATGGTACACCGTGTGATCGGGAAAGGTTTCTAAAACGCACCTCATTTCTCATCTCCTTGTGCTCGGGTTCGCCATTCCAGCCGCTTTACTAGCAATCTCCCTACTTGGAGAATCAGCACCTTTAACCTCCTGTTCCGTACAGGTTGCAATTTGTCCTGAGGATGAACGGGAAGAGGGGGAACCAATGAGAGACAAGCTCTAGGTGTGGGGGCAGGCACAGGTCACTCTATTTTCCCATCAGGAAGAAGAGATAACCACAGGCTCAGCCTGCCCCCCGGAACCAGAATAGGGCCAGAAGCCATCCTGCGCTTTTGCGGCCAGCTCCCACAAAAGCGAGTTGAAAAATGGAGCTCAGGGGCACTGCAATTCACAAACCTGCAGAGTTATAAATGATAACTCTCGTCCACAAATATATTGAGGGAAGGCAACGAAGAGGATTCGAAAGCAAGGCCGAATTGCAGGAAACAGATTTCAGGAGGTAGATTCGAATCGCCTTGAAAGCACATGAAAAGCGGCAAAACGTCGACAATGATGCCCTTGGCCAAAAAGGGCGTATGCGTTTTTTCCTGAATATATTCAGGAAAAAACGCATACGCCCTTTTTGGCCAACCAAGCCACCTGGAAAGGCAAATCAGCGCTACAAAGAAGTCTCGCTTCCCATCGGTCAAAAGGGCCATGCTGAAAAAAGTGTAAAAACCAGAAATGCAGGACAGGCCAAGGAGAAATGGGAGCCTTGCTACGCGGATGGGTGGGTTACAAATTGCCAAAAGCCACTCTGGAGAAGTGTACGGTGTGTCCGGAAACATCTAAAAAACACAGCTTAGAGAGCATTGGGCACTTCTGCTCATGGGCGTATAAATTGGGAAAGCTAAAAATCAGCAAGACACAGGCACCCCAAAGTTTAGGGCTGCTCTGTTGACAAAACCTCCACTTCATTACACCTTAAATATCCCAGGAAAGAGAAAAATGGATAAAGAATTTCTGGTCCTTATGTACAAGGGACTATCACTCAGCCATGAAATCAATGTCATAAGGCTAGTAGCATCATGATGAGTGGATTTAGGTACGAGGATTCTAAGTGAAATAAGTCACACAGAAAAAGACACTTATCATAAGATATCACTTATAGAGGGAATGTAAAATCCGCTACACTTGAACTGAATTACAAAACAGAACAGTCACACGTTTAGAAAACACACTATGGCTGCTTCACGGGAAAGGTGAGGTGGGGTGATGCATAAAACAAGGGTTTCAAATTAGCTCACATACCGTTCCATAAACCCAATATGTAATAGACAAGACCTACTCCTTCCTCAGTGAACTGGACTCAACACCTCCTATTCACCGCACAAGAATATATCTGACTAGTAAGAATCTTAAAACCTATGTATGATTATCTCTCTGTAAGTGAGTCAAGTGGGTGTAAAGCGGCATAAACACAGCAGTGAACAGCAGCTAAACCCCATTATAAAAATAAATTACTTTTCAAAACCCATGAAACAAAGACAGTGAAAGAGAGAGAAATTCTTACAAAATTCGTTCAGGGGCTGTGAGGCAACCTGGATTGACCATACCTAGACACACAGCTGGAGGAGACATAAAGGTGGACACTCTTGGGCTTGAGAGGTTTGGTGAGGTTGGGTGAGCAAACGCAGACCCTTTAAAGTAATACTGCGTGGTACCCATCCCATGGGTCCCAAAACTCCAGGTTCAAGGGCATCTTCCTACATCGAAAACATGCATGAGAATCCAAGAAGATGGTACACCGTGTGATCGGGAAAGGTTTCTAAAACGCACCTCATTTCTCATCTCCTTGTGCTCGGGTTCGCCATTCCAGCCGCTTTACTAGCAATCTCCCTACTTGGAGAATCAGCACCTTTAACCTCCTGTTCCGTACAGGTTGCAATTTGTCCTGAGGATGAACGGGAAGAGGGGGAACCAATGAGAGACAAGCTCTAGGTGTGGGGGCAGGCACAGGTCACTCTATTTTCCCATCAGGAAGAAGAGATAACCACAGGCTCAGCCTGCCCCCCGGAACCAGAATAGGGCCAGAAGCCATCCTGCGCTTTTGCGGCCAGCTCCCACAAAAGCGAGTTGAAAAATGGAGCTCAGGGGCACTGCAATTCACAAACCTGCAGAGTTATAAATGATAACTCTCGTCCACAAATATATTGAGGGAAGGCAACGAAGAGGATTCGAAAGCAAGGCCGAATTGCAGGAAACAGATTTCAGGAGGTAGATTCGAATCGCCTTGAAAGCACATGAAAAGCGGCAAAACGTCGACAATGATGCCCTTGGCCAAAAAGGGCGTATGCGTTTTTTCCTGAATATATTCAGGAAAAAACGCATACGCCCTTTTTGGCCAACCAAGCCACCTGGAAAGGCAAATCAGCGCTACAAAGAAGTCTCGCTTCCCATCGGTCAAAAGGGCCATGCTGAAAAAAGTGTAAAAACCAGAAATGCAGGACAGGCCAAGGAGAAATGGGAGCCTGGCTACGCGGATGGGTGGGTTGCAAATTGCCAAAAGCCACTCTGGAGAAGTGTACGGTGTGTCCGGAAACATCTAAAAAACACAGCTTAGAGAGCATTGGGCACTTCTGCTCATGGGCGTATAAATTGGGAAAGCTAAAAATCAGCAAGACACAGGCACCCCAAAGTTTAGGGCTGCTCTGTTGACAAAACCTCCACTTCATTACACCTTAAATATCCCAGGAAAGAGAAAAATGGATAAAGAATTTCTGGTCCTTATGTACAAGGGACTATCACTCAGCCATGAAATCAATGTCATAAGGCTAGTAGCATCATGATGAGTGGATTTAGGTACGAGGATTCTAAGTGAAATAAGTCACACAGAAAAAGACACTTATCATAAGATATCACTTATAGAGGGAATGTAAAATCCGCTACACTTGAACTGAATTACAAAACAGAACAGTCACACGTTTAGAAAACACACTATGGCTGCTTCACGGGAAAGGTGAGGTGGGGTGATGCATAAAACAAGGGTTTCAAATTAGCTCACATACCGTTCCATAAACCCAATATGTAATAGACAAGACCTACTCCTTCCTCAGTGAACTGGACTCAACACCTCCTATTCACCGCACAAGAATATATCTGACTAGTAAGAATCTTAAAACCTATGTATGATTATCTCTCTGTAAGTGAGTCAAGTGGGTGTAAAGCGGCATAAACACAGCAGTGAACAGCAGCTAAACCCCATTATAAAAATAAATTACTTTTCAAAACCCATGAAACAAAGACAGTGAAAGAGAGAGAAATTCTTACAAAATTCGTTCAGGGGCTGTGAGGCAACCTGGATTGACCATACCTAGACACACAGCTGGAGGAGACATAAAGGTGGACACTCTTGGGCTTGAGAGGTTTGGTGAGGTTGGGTGAGCAAACGCAGACCCTTTAAAGTAATACTGCGTGGTACCCATCCCATGGGTCCCAAAACTCCAGGTTCAAGGGCATCTTCCTACATCGAAAACATGCATGAGAATCCAAGAAGATGGTACACCGTGTGATCGGGAAAGGTTTCTAAAACGCACCTCATTTCTCATCTCCTTGTGCTCGGGTTCGCCATTCCAGCCGCTTTACTAGCAATCTCCCTACTTGGAGAATCAGCACCTTTAACCTCCTGTTCCGTACAGGTTGCAATTTGTCCTGAGGATGAACGGGAAGAGGGGGAACCAATGAGAGACAAGCTCTAGGTGTGGGGGCAGGCACAGGTCACTCTATTTTCCCATCAGGAAGAAGAGATAACCACAGGCTCAGCCTGCCCCCCGGAACCAGAATAGGGCCAGAAGCCATCCTGCGCTTTTGCGGCCAGCTCCCACAAAAGCGAGTTGAAAAATGGAGCTCAGGGGCACTGCAATTCACAAACCTGCAGAGTTATAAATGATAACTCTCGTCCACAAATATATTGAGGGAAGGCAACGAAGAGGATTTGAAAGCAAGGCCGAATTGCAGGAAACAGATTTCAGGAGGTAGATTCGAATCGCCTTGAAAGCACATGAAAAGCGGCAAAACGTCGACAATGATGCCCTTGGCCAAAAAGGGCGTATGCGTTTTTTCCTGAATATATTCAGGAAAAAACGCATACGCCCTTTTTGGCCAACCAAGCCACCTGGAAAGGCAAATCAGCGCTACAAAGAAGACTCGCTTCCCATCGGTCAAAAGGGCCATGCTGAAAAAAGTGTAAAAACCAGAAATGCAGGACAGGCCAAGGAGAAATGGGAGCCTGGCTACGCGGATGGGTGGGTTGCAAATTGCCAACAGCCACTCTGGAGAAGTGTACGGTGTGTCCGGAAACATCTAAAAAACACAGCTTAGAGAGCATTGGGCACTTCTGCTCATGGGCGTATAAATTGGGAAAGCTAAAAATCAGCAAGACACAGGCACCCCAAAGTTTAGGGCTGCTCTGTTGACAAAACCTCCACTTCATTACACCTTAAATATCCCAGGAAAGAGAAAAATGGATAAAGAATTTCTGGTCCTTATGTACAAGGGACTATCACTCAGCCATGAAATCAATGTCATAAGGCTAGTAGCATCATGATGAGTGGATTTAGGTACGAGGATTCTAAGTGAAATAAGTCACACAGAAAAAGACACTTATCATAAGATATCACTTATAGAGGGAATGTAAAATCCGCTACACTTGAACTGAATTACAAAACAGAACAGTCACACGTTTAGAAAACACACTATGGCTGCTTCACGGGAAAGGTGAGGTGGGGTGATGCATAAAACAAGGGTTTCAAATTAGCTCACATACCGTTCCATAAACCCAATATGTAATAGACAAGACCTACTCCTTCCTCAGTGAACTGGACTCAACACCTCCTATTCACCGCACAAGAATATATCTGACTAGTAAGAATCTTAAAACCTATGTATGATTATCTCTCTGTAAGTGAGTCAAGTGGGTGTAAAGCGGCATAAACACAGCAGTGAACAGCAGCTAAACCCCATTATAAAAATAAATTACTTTTCAAAACCCATGAAACAAAGACAGTGAAAGAGAGAGAAATTCTTACAAAATTCGTTCAGGGGCTGTGAGGCAACCTGGATTGACCATACCTAGACACACAGCTGGAGGAGACATAAAGGTGGACACTCTTGGGCTTGAGAGGTTTGGTGAGGTTGGGTGAGCAAACGCAGACCCTTTAAAGTAATACTGCGTGGTACCCATCCCATGGGTCCCAAAACTCCAGGTTCAAGGGCATCTTCCTACATCGAAAACATGCATGAGAATCCAAGAAGATGGTACACCGTGTGATCGGGAAAGGTTTCTAAAACGCACCTCATTTCTCATCTCCTTGTGCTCGGGTTCGCCATTCCAGCCGCTTTACTAGCAATCTCCCTACTTGGAGAATCAGCACCTTTAACCTCCTGTTCCGTACAGGTTGCAATTTGTCCTGAGGATGAACGGGAAGAGGGGGAACCAATGAGAGACAAGCTCTAGGTGTGGGGGCAGGCACAGGTCACTCTATTTTCCCATCAGGAAGAAGAGATAACCACAGGCTCAGCCTGCCCCCCGGAACCAGAATAGGGCCAGAAGCCATCCTGCGCTTTTGCGGCCAGCTCCCACTAAAGCGAGTTGAAAAATGGAGCTCAGGGGCACTGCAATTCACAAACCTGCAGAGTTATAAATGATAACTCTCGTCCACAAATATATTGAGGGAAGGCAACGAAGAGGATTTGAAAGCAAGGCCGAATTGCAGGAAACAGATTTCAGGAGGTAGATTCGAATCGCCTTGAAAGCACATGAAAAGCGGCAAAACGTCGACAATGATGCCCTTGGCCAAAAAGGGCGTATGCGTTTTTTCCTGAATATATTCAGGAAAAAACGCATACGCCCTTTTTGGCCAACCAAGCCACCTGGAAAGGCAAATCAGCGCTACAAAGAAGACTCGCTTCCCATCGGTCAAAAGGGCCATGCTGAAAAAAGTGTAAAAACCAGAAATGCAGGACAGGCCAAGGAGAAATGGGAGCCTGGCTACGCGGATGGGTGGGTTGCAAATTGCCAACAGCCACTCTGGAGAAGTGTACGGTGTGTCCGGAAACATCTAAAAAACACAGCTTAGAGAGCATTGGGCACTTCTGCTCATGGGCGTATAAATTGGGAAAGCTAAAAATCAGCAAGACACAGGCACCCCAAAGTTTAGGGCTGCTCTGTTGACAAAACCTCCACTTCATTACACCTTAAATATCCCAGGAAAGAGAAAAATGGATAAAGAATTTCTGGTCCTTATGTACAAGGGACTATCACTCAGCCATGAAATCAATGTCATAAGGCTAGTAGCATCATGATGAGTGGATTTAGGTACGAGGATTCTAAGTGAAATAAGTCACACAGAAAAAGACACTTATCATAAGATATCACTTATAGAGGGAATGTAAAATCCGCTACACTTGAACTGAATTACAAAACAGAACAGTCACACGTTTAGAAAACACACTATGGCTGCTTCACGGGAAAGGTGAGGTGGGGTGATGCATAAAACAAGGGTTTCAAATTAGCTCACATACCGTTCCATAAACCCAATATGTAATAGACAAGACCTACTCCTTCCTCAGTGAACTGGACTCAACACCTCCTATTCACCGCACAAGAATATATCTGACTAGTAAGAATCTTAAAACCTATGTATGATTATCTCTCTGTAAGTGAGTCAAGTGGGTGTAAAGCGGCATAAACACAGCAGTGAACAGCAGCTAAACCCCATTATAAAAATAAATTACTTTTCAAAACCCATGAAACAAAGACAGTGAAAGAGAGAGAAATTCTTACAAAATTCGTTCAGGGGCTGTGAGGCAACCTGGATTGACCATACCTAGACACACAGCTGGAGGAGACATAAAGGTGGACACTCTTGGGCTTGAGAGGTTTGGTGAGGTTGGGTGAGCAAACGCAGACCCTTTAAAGTAATACTGCGTGGTACCCATCCCATGGGTCCCAAAACTCCAGGTTCAAGGGCATCTTCCTACATCGAAAACATGCATGAGAATCCAAGAAGATGGTACACCGTGTGATCGGGAAAGGTTTCTAAAACGCACCTCATTTCTCATCTCCTTGTGCTCGGGTTCGCCATTCCAGCCGCTTTACTAGCAATCTCCCTACTTGGAGAATCAGCACCTTTAACCTCCTGTTCCGTACAGGTTGCAATTTGTCCTGAGGATGAACGGGAAGAGGGGGAACCAATGAGAGACAAGCTCTAGGTGTGGGGGCAGGCACAGGTCACTCTATTTTCCCATCAGGAAGAAGAGATAACCACAGGCTCAGCCTGCCCCCCGGAACCAGAATAGGGCCAGAAGCCATCCTGCGCTTTTGCGGCCAGCTCCCACAAAAGCGAGTTGAAAAATGGAGCTCAGGGGCACTGCAATTCACAAACCTGCAGAGTTATAAATGATAACTCTCGTCCACAAATATATTGAGGGAAGGCAACGAAGAGGATTCGAAAGCAAGGCCGAATTGCAGGAAACAGATTTCAGGAGGTAGATTCGAATCGCCTTGAAAGCACATGAAAAGCGGCAAAACGTCGACAATGATGCCCTTGGCCAAAAAGGGCGTATGCGTTTTTTCCTGAATATATTCAGGAAAAAACGCATACGCCCTTTTTGGCCAACCAAGCCACCTGGAAAGGCAAATCAGTGCTACAAAGAAGTCTCGCTTCCCATCGGTCAAAAGGGCCATGCTGAAAAAAGTGTAAAAACCAGAAATGCAGGACAGGCCAAGGAGAAATGGGAGCCTGGCTATGCGGATGGGTGGGTTGCAAATTGCCAAAAGCCACTCTGGAGAAGTGTACGGTGTGTCCGGAAACATCTAAAAAACACAGCTTAGAGAGCATTGGGCACTTCTGCTCATGGGCGTATAAATTGGGAAAGCTAAAAATCAGCAAGACACAGGCACCCCAAAGTTTAGGGCTGCTCTGTTGACAAAACCTCCACTTCATTACACCTTAAATATCCCAGGAAAGAGAAAAATGGATAAAGAATTTCTGGTCCTTATGTACAAGGGACTATCACTCAGCCATGAAATCAATGTCATAAGGCTAGTAGCATCATGATGAGTGGATTTAGGTACGAGGATTCTAAGTGAAATAAGTCACACAGAAAAAGACACTTATCATAAGATATCACTTATAGAGGGAATGTAAAATCCGCTACACTTGAACTGAATTACAAAACAGAACAGTCACACGTTTAGAAAACACACTATGGCTGCTTCACGGGAAAGGTGAGGTGGGGTGATGCATAAAACAAGGGTTTCAAATTAGCTCACATACCGTTCCATAAACCCAATATGTAATAGACAAGACCTACTCCTTCCTCAGTGAACTGGACTCAACACCTCCTATTCACCGCACAAGAATATATCTGACTAGTAAGAATCTTAAAACCTATGTATGATTATCTCTCTGTAAGTGAGTCAAGTGGGTGTAAAGCGGCATAAACACAGCAGTGAACAGCAGCTAAACCCCATTATAAAAATAAATTACTTTTCAAAACCCATGAAACAAAGACAGTGAAAGAGAGAGAAATTCTTACAAAATTCGTTCAGGGGCTGTGAGGCAACCTGGATTGACCATACCTAGACACACAGCTGGAGGAGACATAAAGGTGGACACTCTTGGGCTTGAGAGGTTTGGTGAGGTTGGGTGAGCAAACGCAGACCCTTTAAAGTAATACTGCGTGGTACCCATCCCATGGGTCCCAAAACTCCAGGTTCAAGGGCATCTTCCTACATCGAAAACATGCATGAGAATCCAAGAAGATGGTACACCGTGTGATCGGGAAAGGTTTCTAAAACGCACCTCATTTCTCATCTCCTTGTGCTCGGGTTCGCCATTCCAGCCGCTTTACTAGCAATCTCCCTACTTGGAGAATCAGCACCTTTAACCTCCTGTTCCGTACAGGTTGCAATTTGTCCTGAGGATGAACGGGAAGAGGGGGAACCAATGAGAGACAAGCTCTAGGTGTGGGGGCAGGCACAGGTCACTCTATTTTCCCATCAGGAAGAAGAGATAACCACAGGCTCAGCCTGCCCCCCGGAACCAGAATAGGGCCAGAAGCCATCCTGCGCTTTTGCGGCCAGCTCCCACAAAAGCGAGTTGAAAAATGGAGCTCAGGGGCACTGCAATTCACAAACCTGCAGAGTTATAAATGATAACTCTCGTCCACAAATATATTGAGGGAAGGCAACGAAGAGGATTCAAAAGCAAGGCCGAATTGCAGGAAACAGATTTCAGGAGGTAGATTCGAATCGCCTTGAAAGCACATGAAAAGCGGCAAAACGTCGACAATGATGCCCTTGGCCAAAAAGGGCGTATGCGTTTTTTCCTGAATATATTCAGGAAAAAACGCATACGCCCTTTTTGGCCAACCAAGCCACCTGGAAAGGCAAATCAGCGCTACAAAGAAGACTCGCTTCCCATCGGTCAAAAGGGCCATGCTGAAAAAAGTGTAAAAACCAGAAATGCAGGACAGGCCAAGGAGAAATGGGAGCCTGGCTACGCGGATGGGTGGGTTGCAAATTGCCAACAGCCACTCTGGAGAAGTGTACGGTGTGTCCGGAAACATCTAAAAAACACAGCTTAGAGAGCATTGGGCACTTCTGCTCATGGGCGTATAAATTGGGAAAGCTAAAAATCAGCAAGACACAGGCACCCCAAAGTTTAGGGCTGCTCTGTTGACAAAACCTCCACTTCATTACACCTTAAATATCCCAGGAAAGAGAAAAATGGATAAAGAATTTCTGGTCCTTATGTACAAGGGACTATCACTCAGCCATGAAATCAATGTCATAAGGCTAGTAGCATCATGATGAGTGGATTTAGGTACGAGGATTCTAAGTGAAATAAGTCACACAGAAAAAGACACTTATCATAAGATATCACTTATAGAGGGAATGTAAAATCCGCTACACTTGAACTGAATTACAAAACAGAACAGTCACACGTTTAGAAAACACACTATGGCTGCTTCACGGGAAAGGTGAGGTGGGGTGATGCATAAAACAAGGGTTTCAAATTAGCTCACATACCGTTCCATAAACCCAATATGTAATAGACAAGACCTACTCCTTCCTCAGTGAACTGGACTCAACACCTCCTATTCACCGCACAAGAATATATCTGACTAGTAAGAATCTTAAAACCTATGTATGATTATCTCTCTGTAAGTGAGTCAAGTGGGTGTAAAGCGGCATAAACACAGCAGTGAACAGCAGCTAAACCCCATTATAAAAATAAATTACTTTTCAAAACCCATGAAACAAAGACAGTGAAAGAGAGAGAAATTCTTACAAAATTCGTTCAGGGGCTGTGAGGCAACCTGGATTGACCATACCTAGACACACAGCTGGAGGAGACATAAAGGTGGACACTCTTGGGCTTGAGAGGTTTGGTGAGGTTGGGTGAGCAAACGCAGACCCTTTAAAGTAATACTGCGTGGTACCCATCCCATGGGTCCCAAAACTCCAGGTTCAAGGGCATCTTCCTACATCGAAAACATGCATGAGAATCCAAGAAGATGGTACACCGTGTGATCGGGAAAGGTTTCTAAAACGCACCTCATTTCTCATCTCCTTGTGCTCGGGTTCGCCATTCCAGCCGCTTTACTAGCAATCTCCCTACTTGGAGAATCAGCACCTTTAACCTCCTGTTCCGTACAGGTTGCAATTTGTCCTGAGGATGAACGGGAAGAGGGGGAACCAATGAGAGACAAGCTCTAGGTGTGGGGGCAGGCACAGGTCACTCTATTTTCCCATCAGGAAGAAGAGATAACCACAGGCTCAGCCTGCCCCCCGGAACCAGAATAGGGCCAGAAGCCATCCTGCGCTTTTGCGGCCAGCTCCCACAAAAGCGAGTTGAAAAATGGAGCTCAGGGGCACTGCAATTCACAAACCTGCAGAGTTATAAATGATAACTCTCGTCCACAAATATATTGAGGGAAGGCAACGAAGAGGATTTGAAAGCAAGGCCGAATTGCAGGAAACAGATTTCAGGAGGTAGATTCGAATCGCCTTGAAAGCACATGAAAAGCGGCAAAACGTCGACAATGATGCCCTTGGCCAAAAAGGGCGTATGCGTTTTTTCCTGAATATATTCAGGAAAAAACGCATACGCCCTTTTTGGCCAACCAAGCCACCTGGAAAGGCAAATCAGCGCTACAAAGAAGTCTCGCTTCCCATCGGTCAAAAGGGCCATGCTGAAAAAAGTGTAAAAACCAGAAATGCAGGACAGGCCAAGGAGAAATGGGAGCCTGGCTACGCGGATGGGTGGGTTGCAAATTGCCAACAGCCACTCTGGAGAAGTGTACGGTGTGTCCGGAAACATCTAAAAAACACAGCTTAGAGAGCATTGGGCACTTCTGCTCATGGGCGTATAAATTGGGAAAGCTAAAAATCAGCAAGACACAGGCACCCCAAAGTTTAGGGCTGCTCTGTTGACAAAACCTCCACTTCATTACACCTTAAATATCCCAGGAAAGAGAAAAATGGATAAAGAATTTCTGGTCCTTATGTACAAGGGACTATCACTCAGCCATGAAATCAATGTCATAAGGCTAGTAGCATCATGATGAGTGGATTTAGGTACGAGGATTCTAAGTGAAATAAGTCACACAGAAAAAGACACTTATCATAAGATATCACTTATAGAGGGAATGTAAAATCCGCTACACTTGAACTGAATTACAAAACAGAACAGTCACACGTTTAGAAAACACACTATGGCTGCTTCACGGGAAAGGTGAGGTGGGGTGATGCATAAAACAAGGGTTTCAAATTAGCTCACATACCGTTCCATAAACCCAATATGTAATAGACAAGACCTACTCCTTCCTCAGTGAACTGGACTCAACACCTCCTATTCACCGCACAAGAATATATCTGACTAGTAAGAATCTTAAAACCTATGTATGATTATCGCTCTGTAAGTGAGTCAAGTGGGTGTAAAGCGGCATAAACACAGCAGTGAACAGCAGCTAAACCCCATTATAAAAATAAATTACTTTTCAAAACCCATGAAACAAAGACAGTGAAAGAGAGAGAAATTCTTACAAAATTCGTTCAGGGGCTGTGAGGCAACCTGGATTGACCATACCTAGACACACAGCTGGAGGAGACATAAAGGTGGACACTCTTGGGCTTGAGAGGTTTGGTGAGGTTGGGTGAGCAAACGCAGACCCTTTAAAGTAATACTGCGTGGTACCCATCCCATGGGTCCCAAAACTCCAGGTTCAAGGGCATCTTCCTACATCGAAAACATGCATGAGAATCCAAGAAGATGGTACACCGTGTGATCGGGAAAGGTTTCTAAAACGCACCTCATTTCTCATCTCCTTGTGCTCGGGTTCGCCATTCCAGCCGCTTTACTAGCAATCTCCCTACTTGGAGAATCAGCACCTTTAACCTCCTGTTCCGTACAGGTTGCAATTTGTCCTGAGGATGAACGGGAAGAGGGGGAACCAATGAGAGACAAGCTCTAGGTGTGGGGGCAGGCACAGGTCACTCTATTTTCCCATCAGGAAGAAGAGATAACCACAGGCTCAGCCTGCCCCCCGGAACCAGAATAGGGCCAGAAGCCATCCTGCGCTTTTGCGGCCAGCTCCCACAAAAGCGAGTTGAAAAATGGAGCTCAGGGGCACTGCAATTCACAAACCTGCAGAGTTATAAATGATAACTCTCGTCCACAAATATATTGAGGGAAGGCAACGAAGAGGATTCAAAAGCAAGGCCGAATTGCAGGAAACAGATTTCAGGAGGTAGATTCGAATCGCCTTGAAAGCACATGAAAAGCGGCAAAACGTCGACAATGATGCCCTTGGCCAAAAAGGGCGTATGCGTTTTTTCCTGAATATATTCAGGAAAAAACGCATACGCCCTTTTTGGCCAACCAAGCCACCTGGAAAGGCAAATCAGCGCTACAAAGAAGTCTCGCTTCCCATCGGTCAAAAGGGCCATGCTGAAAAAAGTGTAAAAACCAGAAATGCAGGACAGGCCAAGAAGAAATGGGAGCCTGGCTACGCGGATGGGTGGGTTGCAAATTGCCAACAGCCACTCTGGAGAAGTGTACGGTGTGTCCGGAAACATCTAAAAAACACAGCTTAGAGAGCATTGGGCACTTCTGCTCATGGGCGTATAAATTGGGAAAGCTAAAAATCAGCAAGACACAGGCACCCCAAAGTTTAGGGCTGCTCTGTTGACAAAACCTCCACTTCATTACACCTTAAATATCCCAGGAAAGAGAAAAATGGATAAAGAATTTCTGGTCCTTATGTACAAGGGACTATCACTCAGCCATGAAATCAATGTCATAAGGCTAGTAGCATCATGATGAGTGGATTTAGGTACGAGGATTCTAAGTGAAATAAGTCACACAGAAAAAGACACTTATCATAAGATATCACTTATAGAGGGAATGTAAAATCCGCTACACTTGAACTGAATTACAAAACAGAACAGTCACACGTTTAGAAAACACACTATGGCTGCTTCACGGGAAAGGTGAGGTGGGGTGATGCATAAAACAAGGGTTTCAAATTAGCTCACATACCGTTCCATAAACCCAATATGTAATAGACAAGACCTACTCCTTCCTCAGTGAACTGGACTCAACACCTCCTATTCACCGCACAAGAATATATCTGACTAGTAAGAATCTTAAAACCTATGTATGATTATCTCTCTGTAAGTGAGTCAAGTGGGTGTAAAGCGGCATAAACACAGCAGTGAACAGCAGCTAAACCCCATTATAAAAATAAATTACTTTTCAAAACCCATGAAACAAAGACAGTGAAAGAGAGAGAAATTCTTACAAAATTCGTTCAGGGGCTGTGAGGCAACCTGGATTGACCATACCTAGACACACAGCTGGAGGAGACATAAAGGTGGACACTCTTGGGCTTGAGAGGTTTGGTGAGGTTGGGTGAGCAAACGCAGACCCTTTAAAGTAATACTGCGTGGTACCCATCCCATGGGTCCCAAAACTCCAGGTTCAAGGGCATCTTCCTACATCGAAAACATGCATGAGAATCCAAGAAGATGGTACACCGTGTGATCGGGAAAGGTTTCTAAAACGCACCTCATTTCTCATCTCCTTGTGCTCGGGTTCGCCATTCCAGCCGCTTTACTAGCAATCTCCCTACTTGGAGAATCAGCACCTTTAACCTCCTGTTCCGTACAGGTTGCAATTTGTCCTGAGGATGAACGGGAAGAGGGGGAACCAATGAGAGACAAGCTCTAGGTGTGGGGGCAGGCACAGGTCACTCTATTTTCCCATCAGGAAGAAGAGATAACCACAGGCTCAGCCTGCCCCCCGGAACCAGAATAGGGCCAGAAGCCATCCTGCGCTTTTGCGGCCAGCTCCCACAAAAGCGAGTTGAAAAATGGAGCTCAGGGGCACTGCAATTCACAAACCTGCAGAGTTATAAATGATAACTCTCGTCCACAAATATATTGAGGGAAGGCAACGAAGAGGATTTGAAAGCAAGGCCGAATTGCAGGAAACAGATTTCAGGAGGTAGATTCGAATCGCCTTGAAAGCACATGAAAAGCGGCAAAACGTCGACAATGATGCCCTTGGCCAAAAAGGGCGTATGCGTTTTTTCCTGAATATATTCAGGAAAAAACGCATACGCCCTTTTTGGCCAACCAAGCCACCTGGAAAGGCAAATCAGCGCTACAAAGAAGTCTCGCTTCCCATCGGTCAAAAGGGCCATGCTGAAAAAAGTGTAAAAACCAGAAATGCAGGACAGGCCAAGGAGAAATGGGAGCCTGGCTACGCGGATGGGTGGGTTGCAAATTGCCAACAGCCACTCTGGAGAAGTGTACGGTGTGTCCGGAAACATCTAAAAAACACAGCTTAGAGAGCATTGGGCACTTCTGCTCATGGGCGTATAAATTGGGAAAGCTAAAAATCAGCAAGACACAGGCACCCCAAAGTTTAGGGCTGCTCTGTTGACAAAACCTCCACTTCATTACACCTTAAATATCCCAGGAAAGAGAAAAATGGATAAAGAATTTCTGGTCCTTATGTACAAGGGACTATCACTCAGCCATGAAATCAATGTCATAAGGCTAGTAGCATCATGATGAGTGGATTTAGGTACGAGGATTCTAAGTGAAATAAGTCACACAGAAAAAGACACTTATCATAAGATATCACTTATAGAGGGAATGTAAAATCCGCTACACTTGAACTGAATTACAAAACAGAACAGTCACACGTTTAGAAAACACACTATGGCTGCTTCACGGGAAAGGTGAGGTGGGGTGATGCATAAAACAAGGGTTTCAAATTAGCTCACATACCGTTCCATAAACCCAATATGTAATAGACAAGACCTACTCCTTCCTCAGTGAACTGGACTCAACACCTCCTATTCACCGCACAAGAATATATCTGACTAGTAAGAATCTTAAAACCTATGTATGATTATCGCTCTGTAAGTGAGTCAAGTGGGTGTAAAGCGGCATAAACACAGCAGTGAACAGCAGCTAAACCCCATTATAAAAATAAATTACTTTTCAAAACCCATGAAACAAAGACAGTGAAAGAGAGAGAAATTCTTACAAAATTCGTTCAGGGGCTGTGAGGCAACCTGGATTGACCATACCTAGACACACAGCTGGAGGAGACATAAAGGTGGACACTCTTGGGCTTGAGAGGTTTGGTGAGGTTGGGTGAGCAAACGCAGACCCTTTAAAGTAATACTGCGTGGTACCCATCCCATGGGTCCCAAAACTCCAGGTTCAAGGGCATCTTCCTACATCGAAAACATGCATGAGAATCCAAGAAGATGGTACACCGTGTGATCGGGAAAGGTTTCTAAAACGCACCTCATTTCTCATCTCCTTGTGCTCGGGTTCGCCATTCCAGCCGCTTTACTAGCAATCTCCCTACTTGGAGAATCAGCACCTTTAACCTCCTGTTCCGTACAGGTTGCAATTTGTCCTGAGGATGAACGGGAAGAGGGGGAACCAATGAGAGACAAGCTCTAGGTGTGGGGGCAGGCACAGGTCACTCTATTTTCCCATCAGGAAGAAGAGATAACCACAGGCTCAGCCTGCCCCCCGGAACCAGAATAGGGCCAGAAGCCATCCTGCGCTTTTGCGGCCAGCTCCCACAAAAGCGAGTTGAAAAATGGAGCTCAGGGGCACTGCAATTCACAAACCTGCAGAGTTATAAATGATAACTCTCGTCCACAAATATATTGAGGGAAGGCAACGAAGAGGATTCGAAAGCAAGGCCGAATTGCAGGAAACAGATTTCAGGAGGTAGATTCGAATCGCCTTGAAAGCACATGAAAAGCGGCAAAACGTCGACAATGATGCCCTTGGCCAAAAAGGGCGTATGCGTTTTTTCCTGAATATATTCAGGAAAAAACGCATACGCCCTTTTTGGCCAACCAAGCCACCTGGAAAGGCAAATCAGCGCTACAAAGAAGTCTCGCTTCCCATCGGTCAAAAGGGCCATGCTGAAAAAAGTGTAAAAACCAGAAATGCAGGACAGGCCAAGGAGAAATGGGAGCCTGGCTACGCGGATGGGTGGGTTGCAAATTGCCAACAGCCACTCTGGAGAAGTGTACGGTGTGTCCGGAAACATCTAAAAAACACAGCTTAGAGAGCATTGGGCACTTCTGCTCATGGGCGTATAAATTGGGAAAGCTAAAAATCAGCAAGACACAGGCACCCCAAAGTTTAGGGCTGCTCTGTTGACAAAACCTCCACTTCATTACACCTTAAATATCCCAGGAAAGAGAAAAATGGATAAAGAATTTCTGGTCCTTATGTACAAGGGACTATCACTCAGCCATGAAATCAATGTCATAAGGCTAGTAGCATCATGATGAGTGGATTTAGGTACGAGGATTCTAAGTGAAATAAGTCACACAGAAAAAGACACTTATCATAAGATATCACTTATAGAGGGAATGTAAAATCCGCTACACTTGAACTGAATTACAAAACAGAACAGTCACACGTTTAGAAAACACACTATGGCTGCTTCACGGGAAAGGTGAGGTGGGGTGATGCATAAAACAAGGGTTTCAAATTAGCTCACATACCGTTCCATAAACCCAATATGTAATAGACAAGACCTACTCCTTCCTCAGTGAACTGGACTCAACACCTCCTATTCACCGCACAAGAATATATCTGACTAGTAAGAATCTTAAAACCTATGTATGATTATCTCTCTGTAAGTGAGTCAAGTGGGTGTAAAGCGGCATAAACACAGCAGTGAACAGCAGCTAAACCCCATTATAAAAATAAATTACTTTTCAAAACCCATGAAACAAAGACAGTGAAAGAGAGAGAAATTCTTACAAAATTCGTTCAGGGGCTGTGAGGCAACCTGGATTGACCATACCTAGACACACAGCTGGAGGAGACATAAAGGTGGACACTCTTGGGCTTGAGAGGTTTGGTGAGGTTGGGTGAGCAAACGCAGACCCTTTAAAGTAATACTGCGTGGTACCCATCCCATGGGTCCCAAAACTCCAGGTTCAAGGGCATCTTCCTACATCGAAAACATGCATGAGAATCCAAGAGGATGGTACACCGTGTGATCGGGAAAGGTTTCTAAAACGCACCTCATTTCTCATCTCCTTGTGCTCGGGTTCGCCATTCCAGCCGCTTTACTAGCAATCTCCCTACTTGGAGAATCAGCACCTTTAACCTCCTGTTCCGTACAGGTTGCAATTTGTCCTGAGGATGAACGGGAAGAGGGGGAACCAATGAGAGACAAGCTCTAGGTGTGGGGGCAGGCACAGGTCACTCTATTTTCCCATCAGGAAGAAGAGATAACCACAGGCTCAGCCTGCCCCCCGGAACCAGAATAGGGCCAGAAGCCATCCTGCGCTTTTGCGGCCAGCTCCCACAAAAGCGAGTTGAAAAATGGAGCTCAGGGGCACTGCAATTCACAGACCTGCAGAGTTATAAATGATAACTCTCGTCCACAAATATATTGAGGGAAGGCAACGAAGAGGATTCGAAAGCAAGGCCGAATTGCAGGAAACAGATTTCAGGAGGTAGATTCGAATCGCCTTGAAAGCACATGAAAAGCGGCAAAACGTCGACAATGATGCCCTTGGCCAAAAAGGGCGTATGCGTTTTTTCCTGAATATATTCAGGAAAAAACGCATACGCCCTTTTTGGCCAACCAAGCCACCTGGAAAGGCAAATCAGCGCTACAAAGAAGTCTCGCTTCCCATCGGTCAAAAGGGCCATGCTGAAAAAAGTGTAAAAACCAGAAATGCAGGACAGGCCAAGGAGAAATGGGAGCCTGGCTACGCGGATGGGTGGGTTGCAAATTGCCAACAGCCACTCTGGAGAAGTGTACGGTGTGTCCGGAAACATCTAAAAAACACAGCTTAGAGAGCATTGGGCACTTCTGCTCATGGGCGTATAAATTGGGAAAGCTAAAAATCAGCAAGACACAGGCACCCCAAAGTTTAGGGCTGCTCTGTTGACAAAACCTCCACTTCATTACACCTTAAATATCCCAGGAAAGAGAAAAATGGATAAAGAATTTCTGGTCCTTATGTACAAGGGACTATCACTCAGCCATGAAATCAATGTCATAAGGCTAGTAGCATCATGATGAGTGGATTTAGGTACGAGGATTCTAAGTGAAATAAGTCACACAGAAAAAGACACTTATCATAAGATATCACTTATAGAGGGAATGTAAAATCCGCTACACTTGAACTGAATTACAAAACAGAACAGTCACACGTTTAGAAAACACACTATGGCTGCTTCACGGGAAAGGTGAGGTGGGGTGATGCATAAAACAAGGGTTTCAAATTAGCTCACATACCGTTCCATAAACCCAATATGTAATAGACAAGACCTACTCCTTCCTCAGTGAACTGGACTCAACACCTCCTATTCACCGCACAAGAATATATCTGACTAGTAAGAATCTTAAAACCTATGTATGATTATCTCTCTGTAAGTGAGTCAAGTGGGTGTAAAGCGGCATAAACACAGCAGTGAACAGCAGCTAAACCCCATTATAAAAATAAATTACTTTTCAAAACCCATGAAACAAAGACAGTGAAAGAGAGAGAAATTCTTACAAAATTCGTTCAGGGGCTGTGAGGCAACCTGGATTGACCATACCTAGACACACAGCTGGAGGAGACATAAAGGTGGACACTCTTGGGCTTGAGAGGTTTGGTGAGGTTGGGTGAGCAAACGCAGACCCTTTAAAGTAATACTGCGTGGTACCCATCCCATGGGTCCCAAAACTCCAGGTTCAAGGGCATCTTCCTACATCGAAAACATGCATGAGAATCCAAGAAGATGGTACACCGTGTGATCGGGAAAGGTTTCTAAAACGCACCTCATTTCTCATCTCCTTGTGCTCGGGTTCGCCATTCCAGCCGCTTTACTAGCAATCTCCCTACTTGGAGAATCAGCACCTTTAACCTCCTGTTCCGTACAGGTTGCAATTTGTCCTGAGGATGAACGGGAAGAGGGGGAACCAATGAGAGACAAGCTCTAGGTGTGGGGGCAGGCACAGGTCACTCTATTTTCCCATCAGGAAGAAGAGATAACCACAGGCTCAGCCTGCCCCCCGGAACCAGAATAGGGCCAGAAGCCATCCTGCGCTTTTGCGGCCAGCTCCCACAAAAGCGAGTTGAAAAATGGAGCTCAGGGGCACTGCAATTCACAAACCTGCAGAGTTATAAATGATAACTCTCGTCCACAAATATATTGAGGGAAGGCAACGAAGAGGATTCAAAAGCAAGGCCGAATTGCAGGAAACAGATTTCAGGAGGTAGATTCGAATCGCCTTGAAAGCACATGAAAAGCGGCAAAACGTCGACAATGATGCCCTTGGCCAAAAAGGGCGTATGCGTTTTTTCCTGAATATATTCAGGAAAAAACGCATACGCCCTTTTTGGCCAACCAAGCCACCTGGAAAGGCAAATCAGCGCTACAAAGAAGTCTCGCTTCCCATCGGTCAAAAGGGCCATGCTGAAAAAAGTGTAAAAACCAGAAATGCAGGACAGGCCAAGGAGAAATGGGAGCCTGGCTACGCGGATGGGTGGGTTGCAAATTGCCAACAGCCACTCTGGAGAAGTGTACGGTGTGTCCGGAAACATCTAAAAAACACAGCTTAGAGAGCATTGGGCACTTCTGCTCATGGGCGTATAAATTGGGAAAGCTAAAAATCAGCAAGACACAGGCACCCCAAAGTTTAGGGCTGCTCTGTTGACAAAACCTCCACTTCATTACACCTTAAATATCCCAGGAAAGAGAAAAATGGATAAAGAATTTCTGGTCCTTATGTACAAGGGACTATCACTCAGCCATGAAATCAATGTCATAAGGCTAGTAGCATCATGATGAGTGGATTTAGGTACGAGGATTCTAAGTGAAATAAGTCACACAGAAAAAGACACTTATCATAAGATATCACTTATAGAGGGAATGTAAAATCCGCTACACTTGAACTGAATTACAAAACAGAACAGTCACACGTTTAGAAAACACACTATGGCTGCTTCACGGGAAAGGTGAGGTGGGGTGATGCATAAAACAAGGGTTTCAAATTAGCTCACATACCGTTCCATAAACCCAATATGTAATAGACAAGACCTACTCCTTCCTCAGTGAACTGGACTCAACACCTCCTATTCACCGCACAAGAATATATCTGACTAGTAAGAATCTTAAAACCTATGTATGATTATCTCTCTGTAAGTGAGTCAAGTGGGTGTAAAGCGGCATAAACACAGCAGTGAACAGCAGCTAAACCCCATTATAAAAATAAATTACTTTTCAAAACCCATGAAACAAAGACAGTGAAAGAGAGAGAAATTCTTACAAAATTCGTTCAGGGGCTGTGAGGCAACCTGGATTGACCATACCTAGACACACAGCTGGAGGAGACATAAAGGTGGACACTCTTGGGCTTGAGAGGTTTGGTGAGGTTGGGTGAGCAAACGCAGACCCTTTAAAGTAATACTGCGTGGTACCCATCCCATGGGTCCCAAAACTCCAGGTTCAAGGGCATCTTCCTACATCGAAAACATGCATGAGAATCCAAGAAGATGGTACACCGTGTGATCGGGAAAGGTTTCTAAAACGCACCTCATTTCTCATCTCCTTGTGCTCGGGTTCGCCATTCCAGCCGCTTTACTAGCAATCTCCCTACTTGGAGAATCAGCACCTTTAACCTCCTGTTCCGTACAGGTTGCAATTTGTCCTGAGGATGAACGGGAAGAGGGGGAACCAATGAGAGACAAGCTCTAGGTGTGGGGGCAGGCACAGGTCACTCTATTTTCCCATCAGGAAGAAGAGATAACCACAGGCTCAGCCTGCCCCCCGGAACCAGAATAGGGCCAGAAGCCATCCTGCGCTTTTGCGGCCAGCTCCCACAAAAGCGAGTTGAAAAATGGAGCTCAGGGGCACTGCAATTCACAAACCTGCAGAGTTATAAATGATAACTCTCGTCCACAAATATATTGAGGGAAGGCAACGAAGAGGATTCGAAAGCAAGGCCGAATTGCAGGAAACAGATTTCAGGAGGTAGATTCGAATCGCCTTGAAAGCACATGAAAAGCGGCAAAACGTCGACAATGATGCCCTTGGACAAAAAGGGCGTATGCGTTTTTTCCTGAATATATTCAGGAAAAAACGCATACGCCCTTTTTGGCCAACCAAGCCACCTGGAAAGGCAAATCAGCGCTACAAAGAAGTCTCGCTTCCCATCGGTCAAAAGAGCCATGCTGAAAAAAGTGTAAAAACCAGAAATGCAGGACAGGCCAAGGAGAAATGGGAGCCTTGCTACGCGGATGGGTGGGTTGCAAATTGCCAACAGCCACTCTGGAGAAGTGTACGGTGTGTCCGGAAACATCTAAAAAACACAGCTTAGAGAGCATTGGGCACTTCTGCTCATGGGCGTATAAATTGGGAAAGCTAAAAATCAGCAAGACACAGGCACCCCAAAGTTTAGGGCTGCTCTGTTGACAAAACCTCCACTTCATTACACCTTAAATATCCCAGGAAAGAGAAAAATGGATAAAGAATTTCTGGTCCTTATGTACAAGGGACTATCACTCAGCCATGAAATCAATGTCATAAGGCTAGTAGCATCATGATGAGTGGATTTAGGTACGAGGATTCTAAGTGAAATAAGTCACACAGAAAAAGACACTTATCATAAGATATCACTTATAGAGGGAATGTAAAATCCGCTACACTTGAACTGAATTACAAAACAGAACAGTCACACGTTTAGAAAACACACTATGGCTGCTTCACGGGAAAGGTGAGGTGGGGTGATGCATAAAACAAGGGTTTCAAATTAGCTCACATACCGTTCCATAAACCCAATATGTAATAGACAAGACCTACTCCTTCCTCAGTGAACTGGACTCAACACCTCCTATTCACCGCACAAGAATATATCTGACTAGTAAGAATCTTAAAACCTATGTATGATTATCGCTCTGTAAGTGAGTCAAGTGGGTGTAAAGCGGCATAAACACAGCAGTGAACAGCAGCTAAACCCCATTATAAAAATAAATTACTTTTCAAAACCCATGAAACAAAGACAGTGAAAGAGAGAGAAATTCTTACAAAATTCGTTCAGGGGCTGTGAGGCAACCTGGATTGACCATACCTAGACACACAGCTGGAGGAGACATAAAGGTGGACACTCTTGGGCTTGAGAGGTTTGGTGAGGTTGGGTGAGCAAACGCAGACCCTTTAAAGTAATACTGCGTGGTACCCATCCCATGGGTCCCAAAACTCCAGGTTCAAGGGCATCTTCCTACATCGAAAACATGCATGAGAATCCAAGAAGATGGTACACCGTGTGATCGGGAAAGGTTTCTAAAACGCACCTCATTTCTCATCTCCTTGTGCTCGGGTTCGCCATTCCAGCCGCTTTACTAGCAATCTCCCTACTTGGAGAATCAGCACCTTTAACCTCCTGTTCCGTACAGGTTGCAATTTGTCCTGAGGATGAACGGGAAGAGGGGGAACCAATGAGAGACAAGCTCTAGGTGTGGGGGCAGGCACAGGTCACTCTATTTTCCCATCAGGAAGAAGAGATAACCACAGGCTCAGCCTGCCCCCCGGAACCAGAATAGGGCCAGAAGCCATCCTGCGCTTTTGCGGCCAGCTCCCACAAAAGCGAGTTGAAAAATGGAGCTCAGGGGCACTGCAATTCACAAACCTGCAGAGTTATAAATGATAACTCTCGTCCACAAATATATTGAGGGAAGGCAACGAAGAGGATTCAAAAGCAAGGCCGAATTGCAGGAAACAGATTTCAGGAGGTAGATTCGAATCGCCTTGAAAGCACATGAAAAGCGGCAAAACGTCGACAATGATGCCCTTGGCCAAAAAGGGCGTATGCGTTTTTTCCTGAATATATTCAGGAAAAAACGCATACGCCCTTTTTGGCCAACCAAGCCACCTGGAAAGGCAAATCAGCGCTACAAAGAAGTCTCGCTTCCCATCGGTCAAAAGGGCCATGCTGAAAAAAGTGTAAAAACCAGAAATGCAGGACAGGCCAAGGAGAAATGGGAGCCTGGCTACGCGGATGGGTGGGTTGCAAATTGCCAACAGCCACTCTGGAGAAGTGTACGGTGTGTCCGGAAACATCTAAAAAACACAGCTTAGAGAGCATTGGGCACTTCTGCTCATGGGCGTATAAATTGGGAAAGCTAAAAATCAGCAAGACACAGGCACCCCAAAGTTTAGGGCTGCTCTGTTGACAAAACCTCCACTTCATTACACCTTAAATATCCCAGGAAAGAGAAAAATGGATAAAGAATTTCTGGTCCTTATGTACAAGGGACTATCACTCAGCCATGAAATCAATGTCATAAGGCTAGTAGCATCATGATGAGTGGATTTAGGTACGAGGATTCTAAGTGAAATAAGTCACACAGAAAAAGACACTTATCATAAGATATCACTTATAGAGGGAATGTAAAATCCGCTACACTTGAACTGAATTACAAAACAGAACAGTCACACGTTTAGAAAACACACTATGGCTGCTTCACGGGAAAGGTGAGGTGGGGTGATGCATAAAACAAGGGTTTCAAATTAGCTCACATACCGTTCCATAAACCCAATATGTAATAGACAAGACCTACTCCTTCCTCAGTGAACTGGACTCAACACCTCCTATTCACCGCACAAGAATATATCTGACTAGTAAGAATCTTAAAACCTATGTATGATTATCGCTCTGTAAGTGAGTCAAGTGGGTGTAAAGCGGCATAAACACAGCAGTGAACAGCAGCTAAACCCCATTATAAAAATAAATTACTTTTCAAAACCCATGAAACAAAGACAGTGAAAGAGAGAGAAATTCTTACAAAATTCGTTCAGGGGCTGTGATGCAACCTGGATTGACCATACCTAGACACACAGCTGGAGGAGACATAAAGGTGGACACTCTTGGGCTTGAGAGGTTTGGTGAGGTTGGGTGAGCAAACGCAGACCCTTTAAAGTAATACTGCGTGGTACCCATCCCATGGGTCCCAAAACTCCAGGTTCAAGGGCATCTTCCTACATCGAAAACATGCATGAGAATCCAAGGAGATGGTACACCGTGTGATCGGGAAAGGTTTCTAAAACGCACCTCATTTCTCATCTCCTTGTGCTCGGGTTCGCCATTCCAGCCGCTTTACTAGCAATCTCCCTACTTGGAGAATCAGCACCTTTAACCTCCTGTTCCGTACAGGTTGCAATTTGTCCTGAGGATGAACGGGAAGAGGGGGAACCAATGAGAGACAAGCTCTAGGTGTGGGGGCAGGCACAGGTCACTCTATTTTCCCATCAGGAAGAAGAGATAACCACAGGCTCAGCCTGCCCCCCGGAACCAGAATAGGGCCAGAAGCCATCCTGCGCTTTTGCGGCCAGCTCCCACAAAAGCGAGTTGAAAAATGGAGCTCAGGGGCACTGCAATTCACAAACCTGCAGAGTTATAAATGATAACTCTCGTCCACAAATATATTGAGGGAAGGCAACGAAGAGGATTCGAAAGCAAGGCCGAATTGCAGGAAACAGATTTCAGGAGGTAGATTCGAATCGCCTTGAAAGCACATGAAAAGCGGCAAAACGTCGACAATGATGCCCTTGGCCAAAAAGGGCGTATGCGTTTTTTCCTGAATATATTCAGGAAAAAACGCATACGCCCTTTTTGGCCAACCAAGCCACCTGGAAAGGCAAATCAGCGCTACAAAGAAGTCTCGCTTCCCATCGGTCAAAAGAGCCATGCTGAAAAAAGTGTAAAAACCAGAAATGCAGGACAGGCCAAGGAGAAATGGGAGCCTTGCTACGCGGATGGGTGGGTTGCAAATTGCCAACAGCCACTCTGGAGAAGTGTACGGTGTGTCCGGAAACATCTAAAAAACACAGCTTAGAGAGCATTGGGCACTTCTGCTCATGGGCGTATAAATTGGGAAAGCTAAAAATCAGCAAGACACAGGCACCCCAAAGTTTAGGGCTGCTCTGTTGACAAAACCTCCACTTCATTACACCTTAAATATCCCAGGAAAGAGAAAAATGGATAAAGAATTTCTGGTCCTTATGTACAAGGGACTATCACTCAGCCATGAAATCAATGTCATAAGGCTAGTAGCATCATGATGAGTGGATTTAGGTACGAGGATTCTAAGTGAAATAAGTCACACAGAAAAAGACACTTATCATAAGATATCACTTATAGAGGGAATGTAAAATCCGCTACACTTGAACTGAATTACAAAACAGAACAGTCACACGTTTAGAAAACACACTATGGCTGCTTCACGGGAAAGGTGAGGTGGGGTGATGCATAAAACAAGGGTTTCAAATTAGCTCACATACCGTTCCATAAACCCAATATGTAATAGACAAGACCTACTCCTTCCTCAGTGAACTGGACTCAACACCTCCTATTCACCGCACAAGAATATATCTGACTAGTAAGAATCTTAAAACCTATGTATGATTATCTCTCTGTAAGTGAGTCAAGTGGGTGTAAAGCGGCATAAACACAGCAGTGAACAGCAGCTAAACCCCATTATAAAAATAAATTACTTTTCAAAACCCATGAAACAAAGACAGTGAAAGAGAGAGAAATTCTTACAAAATTCGTTCAGGGGCTGTGAGGCAACCTGGATTGACCATACCTAGACACACAGCTGGAGGAGACATAAAGGTGGACACTCTTGGGCTTGAGAGGTTTGGTGAGGTTGGGTGAGCAAACGCAGACCCTTTAAAGTAATACTGCGTGGTACCCATCCCATGGGTCCCAAAACTCCAGGTTCAAGGGCATCTTCCTACATCGAAAACATGCATGAGAATCCAAGAAGATGGTACACCGTGTGATCGGGAAAGGTTTCTAAAACGCACCTCATTTCTCATCTCCTTGTGCTCGGGTTCGCCATTCCAGCCGCTTTACTAGCAATCTCCCTACTTGGAGAATCAGCACCTTTAACCTCCTGTTCCGTACAGGTTGCAATTTGTCCTGAGGATGAACGGGAAGAGGGGGAACCAATGAGAGACAAGCTCTAGGTGTGGGGGCAGGCACAGGTCACTCTATTTTCCCATCAGGAAGAAGAGATAACCACAGGCTCAGCCTGCCCCCCGGAACCAGAATAGGGCCAGAAGCCATCCTGCGCTTTTGCGGCCAGCTCCCACAAAAGCGAGTTGAAAAATGGAGCTCAGGGGCACTGCAATTCACAAACCTGCAGAGTTATAAATGATAACTCTCGTCCACAAATATATTGAGGGAAGGCAACGAAGAGGATTCGAAAGCAAGGCCGAATTGCAGGAAACAGATTTCAGGAGGTAGATTCGAATCGCCTTGAAAGCACATGAAAAGCGGCAAAACGTCGACAATGATGCCCTTGGCCAAAAAGGGCGTATGCGTTTTTTCCTGAATATATTCAGGAAAAAACGCATACGCCCTTTTTGGCCAACCAAGCCACCTGGAAAGGCAAATCAGCGCTACAAAGAAGTCTCGCTTCCCATCGGTCAAAAGGGCCATGCTGAAAAAAGTGTAAAAACCAGAAATGCAGGACAGGCCAAGGAGAAATGGGAGCCTGGCTACGCGGATGGGTGGGTTGCAAATTGCCAACAGCCACTCTGGAGAAGTGTACGGTGTGTCCGGAAACATCTAAAAAACACAGCTTAGAGAGCATTGGGCACTTCTGCTCATGGGCGTATAAATTGGGAAAGCTAAAAATCAGCAAGACACAGGCACCCCAAAGTTTAGGGCTGCTCTGTTGACAAAACCTCCACTTCATTACACCTTAAATATCCCAGGAAAGAGAAAAATGGATAAAGAATTTCTGGTCCTTATGTACAAGGGACTATCACTCAGCCATGAAATCAATGTCATAAGGCTAGTAGCATCATGATGAGTGGATTTAGGTACGAGGATTCTAAGTGAAATAAGTCACACAGAAAAAGACACTTATCATAAGATATCACTTATAGAGGGAATGTAAAATCCGCTACACTTGAACTGAATTACAAAACAGAACAGTCACACGTTTAGAAAACACACTATGGCTGCTTCACGGGAAAGGTGAGGTGGGGTGATGCATAAAACAAGGGTTTCAAATTAGCTCACATACCGTTCCATAAACCCAATATGTAATAGACAAGACCTACTCCTTCCTCAGTGAACTGGACTCAACACCTCCTATTCACCGCACAAGAATATATCTGACTAGTAAGAATCTTAAAACCTATGTATGATTATCGCTCTGTAAGTGAGTCAAGTGGGTGTAAAGCGGCATAAACACAGCAGTGAACAGCAGCTAAACCCCATTATAAAAATAAATTACTTTTCAAAACCCATGAAACAAAGACAGTGAAAGAGAGAGAAATTCTTACAAAATTCGTTCAGGGGCTGTGAGGCAACCTGGATTGACCATACCTAGACACACAGCTGGAGGAGACATAAAGGTGGACACTCTTGGGCTTGAGAGGTTTGGTGAGGTTGGGTGAGCAAACGCAGACCCTTTAAAGTAATACTGCGTGGTACCCATCCCATGGGTCCCAAAACTCCAGGTTCAAGGGCATCTTCCTACATCGAAAACATGCATGAGAATCCAAGAGGATGGTACACCGTGTGATCGGGAAAGGTTTCTAAAACGCACCTCATTTCTCATCTCCTTGTGCTCGGGTTCGCCATTCCAGCCGCTTTACTAGCAATCTCCCTACTTGGAGAATCAGCACCTTTAACCTCCTGTTCCGTACAGGTTGCAATTTGTCCTGAGGATGAACGGGAAGAGGGGGAACCAATGAGAGACAAGCTCTAGGTGTGGGGGCAGGCACAGGTCACTCTATTTTCCCATCAGGAAGAAGAGATAACCACAGGCTCAGCCTGCCCCCCGGAACCAGAATAGGGCCAGAAGCCATCCTGCGCTTTTGCGGCCAGCTCCCACAAAAGCGAGTTGAAAAATGGAGCTCAGGGGCACTGCAATTCACAAACCTGCAGAGTTATAAATGATAACTCTCGTCCACAAATATATTGAGGGAAGGCAACGAAGAGGATTCGAAAGCAAGGCCGAATTGCAGGAAACAGATTTCAGGAGGTAGATTCGAATCGCCTTGAAAGCACATGAAAAGCGGCAAAACGTCGACAATGATGCCCTTGGCCAAAAAGGGCGTATGCGTTTTTTCCTGAATATATTCAGGAAAAAACGCATACGCCCTTTTTGGCCAACCAAGCCACCTGGAAAGGCAAATCAGCGCTACAAAGAAGTCTCGCTTCCCATCGGTCAAAAGGGCCATGCTGAAAAAAGTGTAAAAACCAGAAATGCAGGACAGGCCAAGGAGAAATGGGAGCCTGGCTACGCGGATGGGTGGGTTGCAAATTGCCAACAGCCACTCTGGAGAAGTGTACGGTGTGTCCGGAAACATCTAAAAAACACAGCTTAGAGAGCATTGGGCACTTCTGCTCATGGGCGTATAAATTGGGAAAGCTAAAAATCAGCAAGACACAGGCACCCCAAAGTTTAGGGCTGCTCTGTTGACAAAACCTCCACTTCATTACACCTTAAATATCCCAGGAAAGAGAAAAATGGATAAAGAATTTCTGGTCCTTATGTACAAGGGACTATCACTCAGCCATGAAATCAATGTCATAAGGCTAGTAGCATCATGATGAGTGGATTTAGGTACGAGGATTCTAATTGAAATAAGTCACACAGAAAAAGACACTTATCATAAGATATCACTTATAGAGGGAATGTAAAATCCGCTACACTTGAACTGAATTACAAAACAGAACAGTCACACGTTTAGAAAACACACTATGGCTGCTTCACGGGAAAGGTGAGGTGGGGTGATGCATAAAACAAGGGTTTCAAATTAGCTCACATACCGTTCCATAAACCCAATATGTAATAGACAAGACCTACTCCTTCCTCAGTGAACTGGACTCAACACCTCCTATTCACCGCACAAGAATATATCTGACTAGTAAGAATCTTAAAACCTATGTATGATTATCTCTCTGTAAGTGAGTCAAGTGGGTGTAAAGCGGCATAAACACAGCAGTGAACAGCAGCTAAACCCCATTATAAAAATAAATTACTTTTCAAAACCCATGAAACAAAGACAGTGAAAGAGAGAGAAATTCTTACAAAATTCGTTCAGGGGCTGTGAGGCAACCTGGATTGACCATACCTAGACACACAGCTGGAGGAGACATAAAGGTGGACACTCTTGGGCTTGAGAGGTTTGGTGAGGTTGGGTGAGCAAACGCAGACCCTTTAAAGTAATACTGCGTGGTACCCATCCCATGGGTCCCAAAACTCCAGGTTCAAGGGCATCTTCCTACATCGAAAACATGCATGAGAATCCAAGAAGATGGTACACCGTGTGATCGGGAAAGGTTTCTAAAACGCACCTCATTTCTCATCTCCTTGTGCTCGGGTTCGCCATTCCAGCCGCTTTACTAGCAATCTCCCTACTTGGAGAATCAGCACCTTTAACCTCCTGTTCCGTACAGGTTGCAATTTGTCCTGAGGATGAACGGGAAGAGGGGGAACCAATGAGAGACAAGCTCTAGGTGTGGGGGCAGGCACAGGTCACTCTATTTTCCCATCAGGAAGAAGAGATAACCACAGGCTCAGCCTGCCCCCCGGAACCAGAATAGGGCCAGAAGCCATCCTGCGCTTTTGCGGCCAGCTCCCACAAAAGCGAGTTGAAAAATGGAGCTCAGGGGCACTGCAATTCACAAACCTGCAGAGTTATAAATGATAACTCTCGTCCACAAATATATTGAGGGAAGGCAACGAAGAGGATTCGAAAGCAAGGCCGAATTGCAGGAAACAGATTTCAGGAGGTAGATTCGAATCGCCTTGAAAGCACATGAAAAGCGGCAAAACGTCGACAATGATGCCCTTGGCCAAAAAGGGCGTATGCGTTTTTTCCTGAATATATTCAGGAAAAAACGCATACGCCCTTTTTGGCCAACCAAGCCACCTGGAAAGGCAAATCAGCGCTACAAAGAAGTCTCGCTTCCCATCGGTCAAAAGGGCCATGCTGAAAAAAGTGTAAAAACCAGAAATGCAGGACAGGCCAAGGAGAAATGGGAGCCTTGCTACGCGGATGGGTGGGTTGCAAATTGCCAACAGCCACTCTGGAGAAGTGTACGGTGTGTCCGGAAACATCTAAAAAACACAGCTTAGAGAGCATTGGGCACTTCTGCTCATGGGCGTATAAATTGGGAAAGCTAAAAATCAGCAAGACACAGGCACCCCAAAGTTTAGGGCTGCTCTGTTGACAAAACCTCCACTTCATTACACCTTAAATATCCCAGGAAAGAGAAAAATGGATAAAGAATTTCTGGTCCTTATGTACAAGGGACTATCACTCAGCCATGAAATCAATGTCATAAGGCTAGTAGCATCATGATGAGTGGATTTAGGTACGAGGATTCTAAGTGAAATAAGTCACACAGAAAAAGACACTTATCATAAGATATCACTTATAGAGGGAATGTAAAATCCGCTACACTTGAACTGAATTACAAAACAGAACAGTCACACGTTTAGAAAACACACTATGGCTGCTTCACGGGAAAGGTGAGGTGGGGTGATGCATAAAACAAGGGTTTCAAATTAGCTCACATACCGTTCCATAAACCCAATATGTAATAGACAAGACCTACTCCTTCCTCAGTGAACTGGACTCAACACCTCCTATTCACCGCACAAGAATATATCTGACTAGTAAGAATCTTAAAACCTATGTATGATTATCTCTCTGTAAGTGAGTCAAGTGGGTGTAAAGCGGCATAAACACAGCAGTGAACAGCAGCTAAACCCCATTATAAAAATAAATTACTTTTCAAAACCCATGAAACAAAGACAGTGAAAGAGAGAGAAATTCTTACAAAATTCGTTCAGGGGCTGTGAGGCAACCTGGATTGACCATACCTAGACACACAGCTGGAGGAGACATAAAGGTGGACACTCTTGGGCTTGAGAGGTTTGGTGAGGTTGGGTGAGCAAACGCAGACCCTTTAAAGTAATACTGCGTGGTACCCATCCCATGGGTCCCAAAACTCCAGGTTCAAGGGCATCTTCCTACATCGAAAACATGCATGAGAATCCAAGAAGATGGTACACCGTGTGATCGGGAAAGGTTTCTAAAACGCACCTCATTTCTCATCTCCTTGTGCTCGGGTTCGCCATTCCAGCCGCTTTACTAGCAATCTCCCTACTTGGAGAATCAGCACCTTTAACCTCCTGTTCCGTACAGGTTGCAATTTGTCCTGAGGATGAACGGGAAGAGGGGGAACCAATGAGAGACAAGCTCTAGGTGTGGGGGCAGGCACAGGTCACTCTATTTTCCCATCAGGAAGAAGAGATAACCACAGGCTCAGCCTGCCCCCCGGAACCAGAATAGGGCCAGAAGCCATCCTGCGCTTTTGCGGCCAGCTCCCACAAAAGCGAGTTGAAAAATGGAGCTCAGGGGCACTGCAATTCACAAACCTGCAGAGTTATAAATGATAACTCTCGTCCACAAATATATTGAGGGAAGGCAACGAAGAGGATTCGAAAGCAAGGCCGAATTGCAGGAAACAGATTTCAGGAGGTAGATTCGAATCGCCTTGAAAGCACATGAAAAGCGGCAAAACGTCGACAATGATGCCCTTGGCCAAAAAGGGCGTATGCGTTTTTTCCTGAATATATTCAGGAAAAAACGCATACGCCCTTTTTGGCCAACCAAGCCACCTGGAAAGGCAAATCAGCGCTACAAAGAAGTCTCGCTTCCCATCGGTCAAAAGGGCCATGCTGAAAAAAGTGTAAAAACCAGAAATGCAGGACAGGCCAAGGAGAAATGGGAGCCTTGCTACGCGGATGGGTGGGTTGCAAATTGCCAACAGCCACTCTGGAGAAGTGTACGGTGTGTCCGGAAACATCTAAAAAACACAGCTTAGAGAGCATTGGGCACTTCTGCTCATGGGCGTATAAATTGGGAAAGCTAAAAATCAGCAAGACACAGGCACCCCAAAGTTTAGGGCTGCTCTGTTGACAAAACCTCCACTTCATTACACCTTAAATATCCCAGGAAAGAGAAAAATGGATAAAGAATTTCTGGTCCTTATGTACAAGGGACTATCACTCAGCCATGAAATCAATGTCATAAGGCTAGTAGCATCATGATGAGTGGATTTAGGTACGAGGATTCTAAGTGAAATAAGTCACACAGAAAAAGACACTTATCATAAGATATCACTTATAGAGGGAATGTAAAATCCGCTACACTTGAACTGAATTACAAAACAGAACAGTCACACGTTTAGAAAACACACTATGGCTGCTTCACGGGAAAGGTGAGGTGGGGTGATGCATAAAACAAGGGTTTCAAATTAGCTCACATACCGTTCCATAAACCCAATATGTAATAGACAAGACCTACTCCTTCCTCAGTGAACTGGACTCAACACCTCCTATTCACCGCACAAGAATATATCTGACTAGTAAGAATCTTAAAACCTATGTATGATTATCTCTCTGTAAGTGAGTCAAGTGGGTGTAAAGCGGCATAAACACAGCAGTGAACAGCAGCTAAACCCCATTATAAAAATAAATTACTTTTCAAAACCCATGAAACAAAGACAGTGAAAGAGAGAGAAATTCTTACAAAATTCGTTCAGGGGCTGTGAGGCAACCTGGATTGACCATACCTAGACACACAGCTGGAGGAGACATAAAGGTGGACACTCTTGGGCTTGAGAGGTTTGGTGAGGTTGGGTGAGCAAACGCAGACCCTTTAAAGTAATACTGCGTGGTACCCATCCCATGGGTCCCAAAACTCCAGGTTCAAGGGCATCTTCCTACATCGAAAACATGCATGAGAATCCAAGAAGATGGTACACCGTGTGATCGGGAAAGGTTTCTAAAACGCACCTCATTTCTCATCTCCTTGTGCTCGGGTTCGCCATTCCAGCCGCTTTACTAGCAATCTCCCTACTTGGAGAATCAGCACCTTTAACCTCCTGTTCCGTACAGGTTGCAATTTGTCCTGAGGATGAACGGGAAGAGGGGGAACCAATGAGAGACAAGCTCTAGGTGTGGGGGCAGGCACAGGTCACTCTATTTTCCCATCAGGAAGAAGAGATAACCACAGGCTCAGCCTGCCCCCCGGAACCAGAATAGGGCCAGAAGCCATCCTGCGCTTTTGCGGCCAGCTCCCACAAAAGCGAGTTGAAAAATGGAGCTCAGGGGCACTGCAATTCACAAACCTGCAGAGTTATAAATGATAACTCTCGTCCACAAATATATTGAGGGAAGGCAACGAAGAGGATTCGAAAGCAAGGCCGAATTGCAGGAAACAGATTTCAGGAGGTAGATTCGAATCGCCTTGAAAGCACATGAAAAGCGGCAAAACGTCGACAATGATGCCCTTGGCCAAAAAGGGCGTATGCGTTTTTTCCTGAATATATTCAGGAAAAAACGCATACGCCCTTTTTGGCCAACCAAGCCACCTGGAAAGGCAAATCAGCGCTACAAAGAAGTCTCGCTTCCCATCGGTCAAAAGGGCCATGCTGAAAAAAGTGTAAAAACCAGAAATGCAGGACAGGCCAAGGAGAAATGGGAGCCTTGCTACGCGGATGGGTGGGTTGCAAATTGCCAACAGCCACTCTGGAGAAGTGTACGGTGTGTCCGGAAACATCTAAAAAACACAGCTTAGAGAGCATTGGGCACTTCTGCTCATGGGCGTATAAATTGGGAAAGCTAAAAATCAGCAAGACACAGGCACCCCAAAGTTTAGGGCTGCTCTGTTGACAAAACCTCCACTTCATTACACCTTAAATATCCCAGGAAAGAGAAAAATGGATAAAGAATTTCTGGTCCTTATGTACAAGGGACTATCACTCAGCCATGAAATCAATGTCATAAGGCTAGTAGCATCATGATGAGTGGATTTAGGTACGAGGATTCTAAGTGAAATAAGTCACACAGAAAAAGACACTTATCATAAGATATCACTTATAGAGGGAATGTAAAATCCGCTACACTTGAACTGAATTACAAAACAGAACAGTCACACGTTTAGAAAACACACTATGGCTGCTTCACGGGAAAGGTGAGGTGGGGTGATGCATAAAACAAGGGTTTCAAATTAGCTCACATACCTTTCTATAAACCCAATATGTAATAGACAAGACCTACTCCTTCCTCAGTGAACTGGACTCAACACCTCCTATTCACCGCACAAGAATATATCTGACTAGTAAGAATCTTAAAACCTATGTATGATTATCTCTCTGTAAGTGAGTCAAGTGGGTGTAAAGCGGCATAAACACAGCAGTGAACAGCAGCTAAACCCCATTATAAAAATAAATTACTTTTCAAAACCCATGAAACAAAGACAGTGAAAGAGAGAGAAATTCTTACAAAATTCGTTCAGGGGCTGTGAGGCAACCTGGATTGACCATACCTAGACACACAGCTGGAGGAGACATAAAGGTGGACACTCTTGGGCTTGAGAGGTTTGGTGAGGTTGGGTGAGCAAACGCAGACCCTTTAAAGTAATACTGCGTGGTACCCATCCTATGTGTCCCAAAACTCCAGGTTCAAGGGCATCTTCCTACATCGAAAACATGCATGAGAATCCAAGAAGATGGTACACCGTGTGATCGGGAAAGGTTTCTAAAACGCACCTCATTTCTCATCTCCTTGTGCTCGGGTTCGCCATTCCAGCCGCTTTACTAGCAATCTCCCTACTTGGAGAATCAGCACCTTTAACCTCCTGTTCCGTACAGGTTGCAATTTGTCCTGAGGATGAACGGGAAGAGGGGGAACCAATGAGAGACAAGCTCTAGGTGTGGGGGCAGGCACAGGTCACTCTATTTTCCCATCAGGAAGAAGAGATAACCACAGGCTCAGCCTGCCCCCCGGAACCAGAATAGGGCCAGAAGCCATCCTGCGCTTTTGCGGCCAGCTCCCACAAAAGCGAGTTGAAAAATGGAGCTCAGGGGCACTGCAATTCACAAACCTGCAGAGTTATAAATGATAACTCTCGTCCACAAATATATTGAGGGAAGGCAACGAAGAGGTTTCGAAAGCAAGGCCGAATTGCAGGAAACAGATTTCAGGAGGTAGATTCGAATCGCCTTGAAAGCACATGAAAAGCGGCAAAACGTCGACAATGATGCCCTTGGCCAAAAAGGGCGTATGCGTTTTTTCCTGAATATATTCAGGAAAAAACGCATACGCCCTTTTTGGCCAACCAAGCCACCTGGAAAGGCAAATCAGCGCTACAAAGAAGTCTCGCTTCCCATCGGTCAAAAGGGCCATGCTGAAAAAAGTGTAAAAACCAGAAATGCAGGACAGGCCAAGGAGAAATGGGAGCCTTGCTACGCGGATGGGTGGGTTGCAAATTGCCAACAGCCACTCTGGAGAAGTGTACGGTGTGTCCGGAAACATCTAAAAAACACAGCTTAGAGAGCATTGGGCACTTCTGCTCATGGGCGTATAAATTGGGAAAGCTAAAAATCAGCAAGACACAGGCACCCCAAAGTTTAGGGCTGCTCTGTTGACAAAACCTCCACTTCATTACACCTTAAATATCCCAGGAAAGAGAAAAATGGATAAAGAATTTCTGGTCCTTATGTACAAGGGACTATCACTCAGCCATGAAATCAATGTCATAAGGCTAGTAGCATCATGATGAGTGGATTTAGGTACGAGGATTCTAAGTGAAATAAGTCACACAGAAAAAGACACTTATCATAAGATATCACTTATAGAGGGAATGTAAAATCCGCTACACTTGAACTGAATTACAAAACAGAACAGTCACACGTTTAGAAAACACACTATGGCTGCTTCACGGGAAAGGTGAGGTGGGGTGATGCATAAAACAAGGGTTTCAAATTAGCTCACATACCGTTCCATAAACCCAATATGTAATAGACAAGACCTACTCCTTCCTCAGTGAACTGGACTCAACACCTCCTATTCACCGCACAAGAATATATCTGACTAGTAAGAATCTTAAAACCTATGTATGATTATCTCTCTGTAAGTGAGTCAAGTGGGTGTAAAGCGGCATAAACACAGCAGTGAACAGCAGCTAAACCCCATTATAAAAATAAATTACTTTTCAAAACCCATGAAACAAAGACAGTGAAAGAGAGAGAAATTCTTACAAAATTCGTTCAGGGGCTGTGAGGCAACCTGGATTGACCATACCTAGACACACAGCTGGAGGAGACATAAAGGTGGACACTCTTGGGCTTGAGAGGTTTGGTGAGGTTGGGTGAGCAAACGCAGACCCTTTAAAGTAATACTGCGTGGTACCCATCCCATGGGTCCCAAAACTCCAGGTTCAAGGGCATCTTCCTACATCGAAAACATGCATGAGAATCCAAGAAGATGGTACACCGTGTGATCGGGAAAGGTTTCTAAAACGCACCTCATTTCTCATCTCCTTGTGCTCGGGTTCGCCATTCCAGCCGCTTTACTAGCAATCTCCCTACTTGGAGAATCAGCACCTTTAACCTCCTGTTCCGTACAGGTTGCAATTTGTCCTGAGGATGAACGGGAAGAGGGGGAACCAATGAGAGACAAGCTCTAGGTGTGGGGGCAGGCACAGGTCACTCTATTTTCCCATCAGGAAGAAGAGATAACCACAGGCTCAGCCTGCCCCCCGGAACCAGAATAGGGCCAGAAGCCATCCTGCGCTTTTGCGGCCAGCTCCCACAAAAGCGAGTTGAAAAATGGAGCTCAGGGGCACTGCAATTCACAAACCTGCAGAGTTATAAATGATAACTCTCGTCCACAAATATATTGAGGGAAGGCAACGAAGAGGATTCGAAAGCAAGGCCGAATTGCAGGAAACAGATTTCAGGAGGTAGATTCGAATCGCCTTGAAAGCACATGAAAAGCGGCAAAACGTCGACAATGATGCCCTTGGCCAAAAAGGGCGTATGCGTTTTTTCCTGAATATATTCAGGAAAAAACGCATACGCCCTTTTTGGCCAACCAAGCCACCTGGAAAGGCAAATCAGCGCTACAAAGAAGTCTCGCTTCCCATCGGTCAAAAGGGCCATGCTGAAAAAAGTGTAAAAACCAGAAATGCAGGACAGGCCAAGGAGAAATGGGAGCCTTGCTACGCGGATGGGTGGGTTGCAAATTGCCAACAGCCACTCTGGAGAAGTGTACGGTGTGTCCGGAAACATCTAAAAAACACAGCTTAGAGAGCATTGGGCACTTCTGCTCATGGGCGTATAAATTGGGAAAGCTAAAAATCAGCAAGACACAGGCACCCCAAAGTTTAGGGCTGCTCTGTTGACAAAACCTCCACTTCATTACACCTTAAATATCCCAGGAAAGAGAAAAATGGATAAAGAATTTCTGGTCCTTATGTACAAGGGACTATCACTCAGCCATGAAATCAATGTCATAAGGCTAGTAGCATCATGATGAGTGGATTTAGGTACGAGGATTCTAAGTGAAATAAGTCACACAGAAAAAGACACTTATCATAAGATATCACTTATAGAGGGAATGTAAAATCCGCTACACTTGAACTGAATTACAAAACAGAACAGTCACACGTTTAGAAAACACACTATGGCTGCTTCACGGGAAAGGTGAGGTGGGGTGATGCATAAAACAAGGGTTTCAAATTAGCTCACATACCTTTCTATAAACCCAATATGTAATAGACAAGACCTACTCCTTCCTCAGTGAACTGGACTCAACACCTCCTATTCACCGCACAAGAATATATCTGACTAGTAAGAATCTTAAAACCTATGTATGATTATCTCTCTGTAAGTGAGTCAAGTGGGTGTAAAGCGGCATAAACACAGCAGTGAACAGCAGCTAAACCCCATTATAAAAATAAATTACTTTTCAAAACCCATGAAACAAAGACAGTGAAAGAGAGAGAAATTCTTACAAAATTCGTTCAGGGGCTGTGAGGCAACCTGGATTGACCATACCTAGACACACAGCTGGAGGAGACATAAAGGTGGACACTCTTGGGCTTGAGAGGTTTGGTGAGGTTGGGTGAGCAAACGCAGACCCTTTAAAGTAATACTGCGTGGTACCCATCCTATGTGTCCCAAAACTCCAGGTTCAAGGGCATCTTCCTACATCGAAAACATGCATGAGAATCCAAGAAGATGGTACACCGTGTGATCGGGAAAGGTTTCTAAAACGCACCTCATTTCTCATCTCCTTGTGCTCGGGTTCGCCATTCCAGCCGCTTTACTAGCAATCTCCCTACTTGGAGAATCAGCACCTTTAACCTCCTGTTCCGTACAGGTTGCAATTTGTCCTGAGGATGAACGGGAAGAGGGGGAACCAATGAGAGACAAGCTCTAGGTGTGGGGGCAGGCACAGGTCACTCTATTTTCCCATCAGGAAGAAGAGATAACCACAGGCTCAGCCTGCCCCCCGGAACCAGAATAGGGCCAGAAGCCATCCTGCGCTTTTGCGGCCAGCTCCCACAAAAGCGAGTTGAAAAATGGAGCTCAGGGGCACTGCAATTCACAAACCTGCAGAGTTATAAATGATAACTCTCGTCCACAAATATATTGAGGGAAGGCAACGAAGAGGATTTGAAAGCAAGGCCGAATTGCAGGAAACAGATTTCAGGAGGTAGATTCGAATCGCCTTGAAAGCACATGAAAAGCGGCAAAACGTCGACAATGATGCCCTTGGCCAAAAAGGGCGTATGCGTTTTTTCCTGAATATATTCAGGAAAAAACGCATACGCCCTTTTTGGCCAACCAAGCCACCTGGAAAGGCAAATCAGCGCTACAAAGAAGTCTCGCTTCCCATCGGTCAAAAGGGCCATGCTGAAAAAAGTGTAAAAACCAGAAATGCAGGACAGGCCAAGGAGAAATGGGAGCCTTGCTACGCGGATGGGTGGGTTGCAAATTGCCAACAGCCACTCTGGAGAAGTGTACGGTGTGTCCGGAAACATCTAAAAAACACAGCTTAGAGAGCATTGGGCACTTCTGCTCATGGGCGTATAAATTGGGAAAGCTAAAAATCAGCAAGACACAGGCACCCCAAAGTTTAGGGCTGCTCTGTTGACAAAACCTCCACTTCATTACACCTTAAATATCCCAGGAAAGAGAAAAATGGATAAAGAATTTCTGGTCCTTATGTACAAGGGACTATCACTCAGCCATGAAATCAATGTCATAAGGCTAGTAGCATCATGATGAGTGGATTTAGGTACGAGGATTCTAAGTGAAATAAGTCACACAGAAAAAGACACTTATCATAAGATATCACTTATAGAGGGAATGTAAAATCCGCTACACTTGAACTGAATTACAAAACAGAACAGTCACACGTTTAGAAAACACACTATGGCTGCTTCACGGGAAAGGTGAGGTGGGGTGATGCATAAAACAAGGGTTTCAAATTAGCTCACATACCTTTCTATAAACCCAATATGTAATAGACAAGACCTACTCCTTCCTCAGTGAACTGGACTCAACACCTCCTATTCACCGCACAAGAATATATCTGACTAGTAAGAATCTTAAAACCTATGTATGATTATCTCTCTGTAAGTGAGTCAAGTGGGTGTAAAGCGGCATAAACACAGCAGTGAACAGCAGCTAAACCCCATTATAAAAATAAATTACTTTTCAAAACCCATGAAACAAAGACAGTGAAAGAGAGAGAAATTCTTACAAAATTCGTTCAGGGGCTGTGAGGCAACCTGGATTGACCATACCTAGACACACAGCTGGAGGAGACATAAAGGTGGACACTCTTGGGCTTGAGAGGTTTGGTGAGGTTGGGTGAGCAAACGCAGACCCTTTAAAGTAATACTGCGTGGTACCCATCCTATGTGTCCCAAAACTCCAGGTTCAAGGGCATCTTCCTACATCGAAAACATGCATGAGAATCCAAGAAGATGGTACACCGTGTGATCGGGAAAGGTTTCTAAAACGCACCTCATTTCTCATCTCCTTGTGCTCGGGTTCGCCATTCCAGCCGCTTTACTAGCAATCTCCCTACTTGGAGAATCAGCACCTTTAACCTCCTGTTCCGTACAGGTTGCAATTTGTCCTGAGGATGAACGGGAAGAGGGGGAACCAATGAGAGACAAGCTCTAGGTGTGGGGGCAGGCACAGGTCACTCTATTTTCCCATCAGGAAGAAGAGATAACCACAGGCTCAGCCTGCCCCCCGGAACCAGAATAGGGCCAGAAGCCATCCTGCGCTTTTGCGGCCAGCTCCCACAAAAGCGAGTTGAAAAATGGAGCTCAGGGGCACTGCAATTCACAAACCTGCAGAGTTATAAATGATAACTCTCGTCCACAAATATATTGAGGGAAGGCAACGAAGAGGATTCGAAAGCAAGGCCGAATTGCAGGAAACAGATTTCAGGAGGTAGATTCGAATCGCCTTGAAAGCACATGAAAAGCGGCAAAACGTCGACAATGATGCCCTTGGCCAAAAAGGGCGTATGCGTTTTTTCCTGAATATATTCAGGAAAAAACGCATACGCCCTTTTTGGCCAACCAAGCCACCTGGAAAGGCAAATCAGCGCTACAAAGAAGTCTCGCTTCCCATCGGTCAAAAGGGCCATGCTGAAAAAAGTGTAAAAACCAGAAATGCAGGACAGGCCAAGGAGAAATGGGAGCCTTGCTACGCGGATGGGTGGGTTGCAAATTGCCAACAGCCACTCTGGAGAAGTGTACGGTGTGTCCGGAAACATCTAAAAAACACAGCTTAGAGAGCATTGGGCACTTCTGCTCATGGGCGTATAAATTGGGAAAGCTAAAAATCAGCAAGACACAGGCACCCCAAAGTTTAGGGCTGCTCTGTTGACAAAACCTCCACTTCATTACACCTTAAATATCCCAGGAAAGAGAAAAATGGATAAAGAATTTCTGGTCCTTATGTACAAGGGACTATCACTCAGCCATGAAATCAATGTCATAAGGCTAGTAGCATCATGATGAGTGGATTTAGGTACGAGGATTCTAAGTGAAATAAGTCACACAGAAAAAGACACTTATCATAAGATATCACTTATAGAGGGAATGTAAAATCCGCTACACTTGAACTGAATTACAAAACAGAACAGTCACACGTTTAGAAAACACACTATGGCTGCTTCACGGGAAAGGTGAGGTGGGGTGATGCATAAAACAAGGGTTTCAAATTAGCTCACATACCGTTCCATAAACCCAATATGTAATAGACAAGACCTACTCCTTCCTCAGTGAACTGGACTCAACACCTCCTATTCACCGCACAAGAATATATCTGACTAGTAAGAATCTTAAAACCTATGTATGATTATCTCTCTGTAAGTGAGTCAAGTGGGTGTAAAGCGGCATAAACACAGCAGTGAACAGCAGCTAAACCCCATTATAAAAATAAATTACTTTTCAAAACCCATGAAACAAAGACAGTGAAAGAGAGAGAAATTCTTACAAAATTCGTTCAGGGGCTGTGAGGAAACCTGGATTGACCATACCTAGACACACAGCTGGAGGAGACATAAAGGTGGACACTCTTGGGCTTGAGAGGTTTGGTGAGGTTGGGTGAGCAAACGCAGACCCTTTAAAGTAATACTGCGTGGTACCCATCCCATGGGTCCCAAAACTCCAGGTTCAAGGGCATCTTCCTACATCGAAAACATGCATGAGAATCCAAGAAGATGGTACACCGTGTGATCGGGAAAGGTTTCTAAAACGCACCTCATTTCTCATCTCCTTGTGCTCGGGTTCGCCATTCCAGCCGCTTTACTAGCAATCTCCCTACTTGGAGAATCAGCACCTTTAACCTCCTGTTCCGTACAGGTTGCAATTTGTCCTGAGGATGAACGGGAAGAGGGGGAACCAATGAGAGACAAGCTCTAGGTGTGGGGGCAGGCACAGGTCACTCTATTTTCCCATCAGGAAGAAGAGATAACCACAGGCTCAGCCTGCCCCCCGGAACCAGAATAGGGCCAGAAGCCATCCTGCGCTTTTGCGGCCAGCTCCCACAAAAGCGAGTTGAAAAATGGAGCTCAGGGGCACTGCAATTCACAAACCTGCAGAGTTATAAATGATAACTCTCGTCCACAAATATATTGAGGGAAGGCAACGAAGAGGATTCGAAAGCAAGGCCGAATTGCAGGAAACAGATTTCAGGAGGTAGATTCGAATCGCCTTGAAAGCACATGAAAAGCGGCAAAACGTCGACAATGATGCCCTTGGCCAAAAAGGGCGTATGCGTTTTTTCCTGAATATATTCAGGAAAAAACGCATACGCCCTTTTTGGCCAACCAAGCCACCTGGAAAGGCAAATCAGCGCTACAAAGAAGTCTCGCTTCCCATCGGTCAAAAGGGCCATGCTGAAAAAAGTGTAAAAACCAGAAATGCAGGACAGGCCAAGGAGAAATGGGAGCCTTGCTACGCGGATGGGTGGGTTGCAAATTGCCAACAGCCACTCTGGAGAAGTGTACGGTGTGTCCGGAAACATCTAAAAAACACAGCTTAGAGAGCATTGGGCACTTCTGCTCATGGGCGTATAAATTGGGAAAGCTAAAAATCAGCAAGACACAGGCACCCCAAAGTTTAGGGCTGCTCTGTTGACAAAACCTCCACTTCATTACACCTTAAATATCCCAGGAAAGAGAAAAATGGATAAAGAATTTCTGGTCCTTATGTACAAGGGACTATCACTCAGCCATGAAATCAATGTCATAAGGCTAGTAGCATCATGATGAGTGGATTTAGGTACGAGGATTCTAAGTGAAATAAGTCACACAGAAAAAGACACTTATCATAAGATATCACTTATAGAGGGAATGTAAAATCCGCTACACTTGAACTGAATTACAAAACAGAACAGTCACACGTTTAGAAAACACACTATGGCTGCTTCACGGGAAAGGTGAGGTGGGGTGATGCATAAAACAAGGGTTTCAAATTAGCTCACATACCGTTCCATAAACCCAATATGTAATAGACAAGACCTACTCCTTCCTCAGTGAACTGGACTCAACACCTCCTATTCACCGCACAAGAATATATCTGACTAGTAAGAATCTTAAAACCTATGTATGATTATCTCTCTGTAAGTGAGTCAAGTGGGTGTAAAGCGGCATAAACACAGCAGTGAACAGCAGCTAAACCCCATTATAAAAATAAATTACTTTTCAAAACCCATGAAACAAAGACAGTGAAAGAGAGAGAAATTCTTACAAAATTCGTTCAGGGGCTGTGAGGCAACCTGGATTGACCATACCTAGACACACAGCTGGAGGAGACATAAAGGTGGACACTCTTGGGCTTGAGAGGTTTGGTGAGGTTGGGTGAGCAAACGCAGACCCTTTAAAGTAATACTGCGTGGTACCCATCCCATGGGTCCCAAAACTCCAGGTTCAAGGGCATCTTCCTACATCGAAAACATGCATGAGAATCCAAGAAGATGGTACACCGTGTGATCGGGAAAGGTTTCTAAAACGCACCTCATTTCTCATCTCCTTGTGCTCGGGTTCGCCATTCCAGCCGCTTTACTAGCAATCTCCCTACTTGGAGAATCAGCACCTTTAACCTCCTGTTCCGTACAGGTTGCAATTTGTCCTGAGGATGAACGGGAAGAGGGGGAACCAATGAGAGACAAGCTCTAGGTGTGGGGGCAGGCACAGGTCACTCTATTTTCCCATCAGGAAGAAGAGATAACCACAGGCTCAGCCTGCCCCCCGGAACCAGAATAGGGCCAGAAGCCATCCTGCGCTTTTGCGGCCAGCTCCCACAAAAGCGAGTTGAAAAATGGAGCTCAGGGGCACTGCAATTCACAAACCTGCAGAGTTATAAATGATAACTCTCGTCCACAAATATATTGAGGGAAGGCAACGAAGAGGATTCGAAAGCAAGGCCGAATTGCAGGAAACAGATTTCAGGAGGTAGATTCGAATCGCCTTGAAAGCACATGAAAAGCGGCAAAACGTCGACAATGATGCCCTTGGCCAAAAAGGGCGTATGCGTTTTTTCCTGAATATATTCAGGAAAAAACGCATACGCCCTTTTTGGCCAACCAAGCCACCTGGAAAGGCAAATCAGCGCTACAAAGAAGTCTCGCTTCCCATCGGTCAAAAGGGCCATGCTGAAAAAAGTGTAAAAACCAGAAATGCAGGACAGGCCAAGGAGAAATGGGAGCCTGGCTACGCGGATGGGTGGGTTGCAAATTGCCAACAGCCACTCTGGAGAAGTGTACGGTGTGTCCGGAAACATCTAAAAAACACAGCTTAGAGAGCATTGGGCACTTCTGCTCATGGGCGTATAAATTGGGAAAGCTAAAAATCAGCAAGACACAGGCACCCCAAAGTTTAGGGCTGCTCTGTTGACAAAACCTCCACTTCATTACACCTTAAATATCCCAGGAAAGAGAAAAATGGATAAAGAATTTCTGGTCCTTATGTACAAGGGACTATCACTCAGCCATGAAATCAATGTCATAAGGCTAGTAGCATCATGATGAGTGGATTTAGGTACGAGGATTCTAAGTGAAATAAGTCACACAGAAAAAGACACTTATCATAAGATATCACTTATAGAGGGAATGTAAAATCCGCTACACTTGAACTGAATTACAAAACAGAACAGTCACACGTTTAGAAAACACACTATGGCTGCTTCACGGGAAAGGTGAGGTGGGGTGATGCATAAAACAAGGGTTTCAAATTAGCTCACATACCGTTCCATAAACCCAATATGTAATAGACAAGACCTACTCCTTCCTCAGTGAACTGGACTCAACACCTCCTATTCACCGCACAAGAATATATCTGACTAGTAAGAATCTTAAAACCTATGTATGATTATCTCTCTGTAAGTGAGTCAAGTGGGTGTAAAGCGGCATAAACACAGCAGTGAACAGCAGCTAAACCCCATTATAAAAATAAATTACTTTTCAAAACCCATGAAACAAAGACAGTGAAAGAGAGAGAAATTCTTACAAAATTCGTTCAGGGGCTGTGAGGCAACCTGGATTGACCATACCTAGACACACAGCTGGAGGAGACATAAAGGTGGACACTCTTGGGCTTGAGAGGTTTGGTGAGGTTGGGTGAGCAAACGCAGACCCTTTAAAGTAATACTGCGTGGTACCCATCCCATGGGTCCCAAAACTCCAGGTTCAAGGGCATCTTCCTACATCGAAAACATGCATGAGAATCCAAGAGGATGGTACACCGTGTGATCGGGAAAGGTTTCTAAAACGCACCTCATTTCTCATCTCCTTGTGCTCGGGTTCGCCATTCCAGCCGCTTTACTAGCAATCTCCCTACTTGGAGAATCAGCACCTTTAACCTCCTGTTCCGTACAGGTTGCAATTTGTCCTGAGGATGAACGGGAAGAGGGGGAACCAATGAGAGACAAGCTCTAGGTGTGGGGGCAGGCACAGGTCACTCTATTTTCCCATCAGGAAGAAGAGATAACCACAGGCTCAGCCTGCCCCCCGGAACCAGAATAGGGCCAGAAGCCATCCTGCGCTTTTGCGGCCAGCTCCCACAAAAGCGAGTTGAAAAATGGAGCTCAGGGGCACTGCAATTCACAAACCTGCAGAGTTATAAATGATAACTCTCGTCCACAAATATATTGAGGGAAGGCAACGAAGAGGATTCGAAAGCAAGGCCGAATTGCAGGAAACAGATTTCAGGAGGTAGATTCGAATCGCCTTGAAAGCACATGAAAAGCGGCAAAACGTCGACAATGATGCCCTTGGCCAAAAAGGGCGTATGCGTTTTTTCCTGAATATATTCAGGAAAAAACGCATACGCCCTTTTTGGCCAACCAAGCCACCTGGAAAGGCAAATCAGCGCTACAAAGAAGTCTCGCTTCCCATCGGTCAAAAGGGCCATGCTGAAAAAAGTGTAAAAACCAGAAATGCAGGACAGGCCAAGGAGAAATGGGAGCCTTGCTACGCGGATGGGTGGGTTGCAAATTGCCAACAGCCACTCTGGAGAAGTGTACGGTGTGTCCGGAAACATCTAAAAAACACAGCTTAGAGAGCATTGGGCACTTCTGCTCATGGGCGTATAAATTGGGAAAGCTAAAAATCAGCAAGACACAGGCACCCCAAAGTTTAGGGCTGCTCTGTTGACAAAACCTCCACTTCATTACACCTTAAATATCCCAGGAAAGAGAAAAATGGATAAAGAATTTCTGGTCCTTATGTACAAGGGACTATCACTCAGCCATGAAATCAATGTCATAAGGCTAGTAGCATCATGATGAGTGGATTTAGGTACGAGGATTCTAAGTGAAATAAGTCACACAGAAAAAGACACTTATCATAAGATATCACTTATAGAGGGAATGTAAAATCCGCTACACTTGAACTGAATTACAAAACAGAACAGTCACACGTTTAGAAAACACACTATGGCTGCTTCACGGGAAAGGTGAGGTGGGGTGATGCATAAAACAAGGGTTTCAAATTAGCTCACATACCGTTCCATAAACCCAATATGTAATAGACAAGACCTACTCCTTCCTCAGTGAACTGGACTCAACACCTCCTATTCACCGCACAAGAATATATCTGACTAGTAAGAATCTTAAAACCTATGTATGATTATCTCTCTGTAAGTGAGTCAAGTGGGTGTAAAGCGGCATAAACACAGCAGTGAACAGCAGCTAAACCCCATTATAAAAATAAATTACTTTTCAAAACCCATGAAACAAAGACAGTGAAAGAGAGAGAAATTCTTACAAAATTCGTTCAGGGGCTGTGAGGCAACCTGGATTGACCATACCTAGACACACAGCTGGAGGAGACATAAAGGTGGACACTCTTGGGCTTGAGAGGTTTGGTGAGGTTGGGTGAGCAAACGCAGACCCTTTAAAGTAATACTGCGTGGTACCCATCCCATGGGTCCCAAAACTCCAGGTTCAAGGGCATCTTCCTACATCGAAAACATGCATGAGAATCCAAGAAGATGGTACACCGTGTGATCGGGAAAGGTTTCTAAAACGCACCTCATTTCTCATCTCCTTGTGCTCGGGTTTGCCATTCCAGCCGCTTTACTAGCAATCTCCCTACTTGGAGAATCAGCACCTTTAACCTCCTGTTCCGTACAGGTTGCAATTTGTCCTGAGGATGAACGGGAAGAGGGGGAACCAATGAGAGACAAGCTCTAGGTGTGGGGGCAGGCACAGGTCACTCTATTTTCCCATCAGGAAGAAGAGATAACCACAGGCTCAGCCTGCCCCCCGGAACCAGAATAGGGCCAGAAGCCATCCTGCGCTTTTGCGGCCAGCTCCCACAAAAGCGAGTTGAAAAATGGAGCTCAGGGGCACTGCAATTCACAAACCTGCAGAGTTATAAATGATAACTCTCGTCCACAAATATATTGAGGGAAGGCAACGAAGAGGATTCGAAAGCAAGGCCGAATTGCAGGAAACAGATTTCAGGAGGTAGATTCGAATCGCCTTGAAAGCACATGAAAAGCGGCAAAACGTCGACAATGATGCCCTTGGCCAAAAAGGGCGTATGCGTTTTTTCCTGAATATATTCAGGAAAAAACGCATACGCCCTTTTTGGCCAACCAAGCCACCTGGAAAGGCAAATCAGCGCTACAAAGAAGTCTCGCTTCCCATCGGTCAAAAGGGCCATGCTGAAAAAAGTGTAAAAACCAGAAATGCAGGACAGGCCAAGGAGAAATGGGAGCCTTGCTACGCGGATGGGTGGGTTGCAAATTGCCAACAGCCACTCTGGAGAAGTGTACGGTGTGTCCAGAAACATCTAAAAAACACAGCTTAGAGAGCATTGGGCACTTCTGCTCATGGGCGTATAAATTGGGAAAGCTAAAAATCAGCAAGACACAGGCACCCCAAAGTTTAGGGCTGCTCTGTTGACAAAACCTCCACTTCATTACACCTTAAATATCCCAGGAAAGAGAAAAATGGATAAAGAATTTCTGGTCCTTATGTACAAGGGACTATCACTCAGCCATGAAATCAATGTCATAAGGCTAGTAGCATCATGATGAGTGGATTTAGGTACGAGGATTCTAAGTGAAATAAGTCACACAGAAAAAGACACTTATCATAAGATATCACTTATAGAGGGAATGTAAAATCCGCTACACTTGAACTGAATTACAAAACAGAACAGTCACACGTTTAGAAAACACACTATGGCTGCTTCACGGGAAAGGTGAGGTGGGGTGATGCATAAAACAAGGGTTTCAAATTAGCTCACATACCGTTCCATAAACCCAATATGTAATAGACAAGACCTACTCCTTCCTCAGTGAACTGGACTCAACACCTCCTATTCACCGCACAAGAATATATCTGACTAGTAAGAATCTTAAAACCTATGTATGATTATCTCTCTGTAAGTGAGTCAAGTGGGTGTAAAGCGGCATAAACACAGCAGTGAACAGCAGCTAAACCCCATTATAAAAATAAATTACTTTTCAAAACCCATGAAACAAAGACAGTGAAAGAGAGAGAAATTCTTACAAAATTCGTTCAGGGGCTGTGAGGAAACCTGGATTGACCATACCTAGACACACAGCTGGAGGAGACATAAAGGTGGACATTCTTGGGCTTGAGAGGTTTGGTGAGGTTGGGTGAGCAAACGCAGACCCTTTAAAGTAATACTGCGTGGTACCCATCCCATGGGTCCCAAAACTCCAGGTTCAAGGGCATCTTCCTACATCGAAAACATGCATGAGAATCCAAGAAGATGGTACACCGTGTGATCGGGAAAGGTTTCTAAAACGCACCTCATTTCTCATCTCCTTGTGCTCGGGTTCGCCATTCCAGCCGCTTTACTAGCAATCTCCCTACTTGGAGAATCAGCACCTTTAACCTCCTGTTCCGTACAGGTTGCAATTTGTCCTGAGGATGAACGGGAAGAGGGGGAACCAATGAGAGACAAGCTCTAGGTGTGGGGGCAGGCACAGGTCACTCTATTTTCCCATCAGGAAGAAGAGATAACCACAGGCTCAGCCTGCCCCCCGGAACCAGAATAGGGCCAGAAGCCATCCTGCGCTTTTGCGGCCAGCTCCCACAAAAGCGAGTTGAAAAATGGAGCTCAGGGGCACTGCAATTCACAAACCTGCAGAGTTATAAATGATAACTCTCGTCCACAAATATATTGAGGGAAGGCAACGAAGAGGATTCGAAAGCAAGGCCGAATTGCAGGAAACAGATTTCAGGAGGTAGATTCGAATCGCCTTGAAAGCACATGAAAAGCGGCAAAACGTCGACAATGATGCCCTTGGCCAAAAAGGGCGTATGCGTTTTTTCCTGAATATATTCAGGAAAAAACGCATACGCCCTTTTTGGCCAACCAAGCCACCTGGAAAGGCAAATCAGCGCTACAAAGAAGTCTCGCTTCCCATCGGTCAAAAGGGCCATGCTGAAAAAAGTGTAAAAACCAGAAATGCAGGACAGGCCAAGGAGAAATGGGAGCCTTGCTACGCGGATGGGTGGGTTGCAAATTGCCAACAGCCACTCTGGAGAAGTGTACGGTGTGTCCGGAAACATCTAAAAAACACAGCTTAGAGAGCATTGGGCACTTCTGCTCATGGGCGTATAAATTGGGAAAGCTAAAAATCAGCAAGACACAGGCACCCCAAAGTTTAGGGCTGCTCTGTTGACAAAACCTCCACTTCATTACACCTTAAATATCCCAGGAAAGAGAAAAATGGATAAAGAATTTCTGGTCCTTATGTACAAGGGACTATCACTCAGCCATGAAATCAATGTCATAAGGCTAGTAGCATCATGATGAGTGGATTTAGGTACGAGGATTCTAAGTGAAATAAGTCACACAGAAAAAGACACTTATCATAAGATATCACTTATAGAGGGAATGTAAAATCCGCTACACTTGAACTGAATTACAAAACAGAACAGTCACACGTTTAGAAAACACACTATGGCTGCTTCACGGGAAAGGTGAGGTGGGGTGATGCATAAAACAAGGGTTTCAAATTAGCTCACATACCGTTCCATAAACCCAATATGTAATAGACAAGACCTACTCCTTCCTCAGTGAACTGGACTCAACACCTCCTATTCACCGCACAAGAATATATCTGACTAGTAAGAATCTTAAAACCTATGTATGATTATCTCTCTGTAAGTGAGTCAAGTGGGTGTAAAGCGGCATAAACACAGCAGTGAACAGCAGCTAAACCCCATTATAAAAATAAATTACTTTTCAAAACCCATGAAACAAAGACAGTGAAAGAGAGAGAAATTCTTACAAAATTCGTTCAGGGGCTGTGAGGCAACCTGGATTGACCATACCTAGACACACAGCTGGAGGAGACATAAAGGTGGACACTCTTGGGCTTGAGAGGTTTGGTGAGGTTGGGTGAGCAAACGCAGACCCTTTAAAGTAATACTGCGTGGTACCCATCCCATGGGTCCCAAAACTCCAGGTTCAAGGGCATCTTCCTACATCGAAAACATGCATGAGAATCCAAGAGGATGGTACACCGTGTGATCGGGAAAGGTTTCTAAAACGCACCTCATTTCTCATCTCCTTGTGCTCGGGTTCGCCATTCCAGCCGCTTTACTAGCAATCTCCCTACTTGGAGAATCAGCACCTTTAACCTCCTGTTCCGTACAGGTTGCAATTTGTCCTGAGGATGAACGGGAAGAGGGGGAACCAATGAGAGACAAGCTCTAGGTGTGGGGGCAGGCACAGGTCACTCTATTTTCCCATCAGGAAGAAGAGATAACCACAGGCTCAGCCTGCCCCCCGGAACCAGAATAGGGCCAGAAGCCATCCTGCGCTTTTGCGGCCAGCTCCCACAAAAGCGAGTTGAAAAATGGAGCTCAGGGGCACTGCAATTCACAAACCTGCAGAGTTATAAATGATAACTCTCGTCCACAAATATATTGAGGGAAGGCAACGAAGAGGATTCGAAAGCAAGGCCGAATTGCAGGAAACAGATTTCAGGAGGTAGATTCGAATCGCCTTGAAAGCACATGAAAAGCGGCAAAACGTCGACAATGATGCCCTTGGCCAAAAAGGGCGTATGCGTTTTTTCCTGAATATATTCAGGAAAAAACGCATACGCCCTTTTTGGCCAACCAAGCCACCTGGAAAGGCAAATCAGCGCTACAAAGAAGTCTCGCTTCCCATCGGTCAAAAGGGCCATGCTGAAAAAAGTGTAAAAACCAGAAATGCAGGACAGGCCAAGGAGAAATGGGAGCCTTGCTACGCGGATGGGTGGGTTGCAAATTGCCAACAGCCACTCTGGAGAAGTGTACGGTGTGTCCGGAAACATCTAAAAAACACAGCTTAGAGAGCATTGGGCACTTCTGCTCATGGGCGTATAAATTGGGAAAGCTAAAAATCAGCAAGACACAGGCACCCCAAAGTTTAGGGCTGCTCTGTTGACAAAACCTCCACTTCATTACACCTTAAATATCCCAGGAAAGAGAAAAATGGATAAAGAATTTCTGGTCCTTATGTACAAGGGACTATCACTCAGCCATGAAATCAATGTCATAAGGCTAGTAGCATCATGATGAGTGGATTTAGGTACGAGGATTCTAAGTGAAATAAGTCACACAGAAAAAGACACTTATCATAAGATATCACTTATAGAGGGAATGTAAAATCCGCTACACTTGAACTGAATTACAAAACAGAACAGTCACACGTTTAGAAAACACACTATGGCTGCTTCACGGGAAAGGTGAGGTGGGGTGATGCATAAAACAAGGGTTTCAAATTAGCTCACATACCGTTCCATAAACCCAATATGTAATAGACAAGACCTACTCCTTCCTCAGTGAACTGGACTCAACACCTCCTATTCACCGCACAAGAATATATCTGACTAGTAAGAATCTTAAAACCTATGTATGATTATCTCTCTGTAAGTGAGTCAAGTGGGTGTAAAGCGGCATAAACACAGCAGTGAACAGCAGCTAAACCCCATTATAAAAATAAATTACTTTTCAAAACCCATGAAACAAAGACAGTGAAAGAGAGAGAAATTCTTACAAAATTCGTTCAGGGGCTGTGAGGCAACCTGGATTGACCATACCTAGACACACAGCTGGAGGAGACATAAAGGTGGACACTCTTGGGCTTGAGAGGTTTGGTGAGGTTGGGTGAGCAAACGCAGACCCTTTAAAGTAATACTGCGTGGTACCCATCCCATGGGTCCCAAAACTCCAGGTTCAAGGGCATCTTCCTACATCGAAAACATGCATGAGAATCCAAGAAGATGGTACACCGTGTGATCGGGAAAGGTTTCTAAAACGCACCTCATTTCTCATCTCCTTGTGCTCGGGTTCGCCATTCCAGCCGCTTTACTAGCAATCTCCCTACTTGGAGAATCAGCACCTTTAACCTCCTGTTCCGTACAGGTTGCAATTTGTCCTGAGGATGAACGGGAAGAGGGTGAACCAATGAGAGACAAGCTCTAGGTGTGGGGGCAGGCACAGGTCACTCTATTTTCCCATCAGGAAGAAGAGATAACCACAGGCTCAGCCTGCCCCCCGGAACCAGAATAGGGCCAGAAGCCATCCTGCGCTTTTGCGGCCAGCTCCCACAAAAGCGAGTTGAAAAATGGAGCTCAGGGGCACTGCAATTCACAAACCTGCAGAGTTATAAATGATAACTCTCGTCCACAAATATATTGAGGGAAGGCAACGAAGAGGATTCGAAAGCAAGGCCGAATTGCAGGAAACAGATTTCAGGAGGTAGATTCGAATCGCCTTGAAAGCACATGAAAAGCGGCAAAACGTCGACAATGATGCCCTTGGCCAAAAAGGGCGTATGCGTTTTTTCCTGAATATATTCAGGAAAAAACGCATACGCCCTTTTTGGCCAACCAAGCCACCTGGAAAGGCAAATCAGCGCTACAAAGAAGTCTCGCTTCCCATCGGTCAAAAGGGCCATGCTGAAAAAAGTGTAAAAACCAGAAATGCAGGACAGGCCAAGGAGAAATGGGAGCCTTGCTACGCGGATGGGTGGGTTGCAAATTGCCAACAGCCACTCTGGAGAAGTGTACGGTGTGTCCGGAAACATCTAAAAAACACAGCTTAGAGAGCATTGGGCACTTCTGCTCATGGGCGTATAAATTGGGAAAGCTAAAAATCAGCAAGACACAGGCACCCCAAAGTTTAGGGCTGCTCTGTTGACAAAACCTCCACTTCATTACACCTTAAATATCCCAGGAAAGAGAAAAATGGATAAAGAATTTCTGGTCCTTATGTACAAGGGACTATCACTCAGCCATGAAATCAATGTCATAAGGCTAGTAGCATCATGATGAGTGGATTTAGGTACGAGGATTCTAAGTGAAATAAGTCACACAGAAAAAGACACTTATCATAAGATATCACTTATAGAGGGAATGTAAAATCCGCTACACTTGAACTGAATTACAAAACAGAACAGTCACACGTTTAGAAAACACACTATGGCTGCTTCACGGGAAAGGTGAGGTGGGGTGATGCATAAAACAAGGGTTTCAAATTAGCTCACATACCGTTCCATAAACCCAATATGTAATAGACAAGACCTACTCCTTCCTCAGTGAACTGGACTCAACACCTCCTATTCACCGCACAAGAATATATCTGACTAGTAAGAATCTTAAAACCTATGTATGATTATCTCTCTGTAAGTGAGTCAAGTGGGTGTAAAGCGGCATAAACACAGCAGTGAACAGCAGCTAAACCCCATTATAAAAATAAATTACTTTTCAAAACCCATGAAACAAAGACAGTGAAAGAGAGAGAAATTCTTACAAAATTCGTTCAGGGGCTGTGAGGCAACCTGGATTGACCATACCTAGACACACAGCTGGAGGAGACATAAAGGTGGACACTCTTGGGCTTGAGAGGTTTGGTGAGGTTGGGTGAGCAAACGCAGACCCTTTAAAGTAATACTGCGTGGTACCCATCCCATGGGTCCCAAAACTCCAGGTTCAAGGGCATCTTCCTACATCGAAAACATGCATGAGAATCCAAGAAGATGGTACACCGTGTGATCGGGAAAGGTTTCTAAAACGCACCTCATTTCTCATCTCCTTGTGCTCGGGTTTGCCATTCCAGCCGCTTTACTAGCAATCTCCCTACTTGGAGAATCAGCACCTTTAACCTCCTGTTCCGTACAGGTTGCAATTTGTCCTGAGGATGAACGGGAAGAGGGGGAACCAATGAGAGACAAGCTCTAGGTGTGGGGGCAGGCACAGGTCACTCTATTTTCCCATCAGGAAGAAGAGATAACCACAGGCTCAGCCTGCCCCCCGGAACCAGAATAGGGCCAGAAGCCATCCTGCGCTTTTGCGGCCAGCTCCCACAAAAGCGAGTTGAAAAATGGAGCTCAGGGGCACTGCAATTCACAAACCTGCAGAGTTATAAATGATAACTCTCGTCCACAAATATATTGAGGGAAGGCAACGAAGAGGATTCGAAAGCAAGGCCGAATTGCAGGAAACAGATTTCAGGAGGTAGATTCGAATCGCCTTGAAAGCACATGAAAAGCGGCAAAACGTCGACAATGATGCCCTTGGCCAAAAAGGGCGTATGCGTTTTTTCCTGAATATATTCAGGAAAAAACGCATACGCCCTTTTTGGCCAACCAAGCCACCTGGAAAGGCAAATCAGCGCTACAAAGAAGTCTCGCTTCCCATCGGTCAAAAGGGCCATGCTGAAAAAAGTGTAAAAACCAGAAATGCAGGACAGGCCAAGGAGAAATGGGAGCCTTGCTACGCGGATGGGTGGGTTGCAAATTGCCAACAGCCACTCTGGAGAAGTGTACGGTGTGTCCAGAAACATCTAAAAAACACAGCTTAGAGAGCATTGGGCACTTCTGCTCATGGGCGTATAAATTGGGAAAGCTAAAAATCAGCAAGACACAGGCACCCCAAAGTTTAGGGCTGCTCTGTTGACAAAACCTCCACTTCATTACACCTTAAATATCCCAGGAAAGAGAAAAATGGATAAAGAATTTCTGGTCCTTATGTACAAGGGACTATCACTCAGCCATGAAATCAATGTCATAAGGCTAGTAGCATCATGATGAGTGGATTTAGGTACGAGGATTCTAAGTGAAATAAGTCACACAGAAAAAGACACTTATCATAAGATATCACTTATAGAGGGAATGTAAAATCCGCTACACTTGAACTGAATTACAAAACAGAACAGTCACACGTTTAGAAAACACACTATGGCTGCTTCACGGGAAAGGTGAGGTGGGGTGATGCATAAAACAAGGGTTTCAAATTAGCTCACATACCGTTCCATAAACCCAATATGTAATAGACAAGACCTACTCCTTCCTCAGTGAACTGGACTCAACACCTCCTATTCACCGCACAAGAATATATCTGACTAGTAAGAATCTTAAAACCTATGTATGATTATCTCTCTGTAAGTGAGTCAAGTGGGTGTAAAGCGGCATAAACACAGCAGTGAACAGCAGCTAAACCCCATTATAAAAATAAATTACTTTTCAAAACCCATGAAACAAAGACAGTGAAAGAGAGAGAAATTCTTACAAAATTCGTTCAGGGGCTGTGAGGAAACCTGGATTGACCATACCTAGACACACAGCTGGAGGAGACATAAAGGTGGACATTCTTGGGCTTGAGAGGTTTGGTGAGGTTGGGTGAGCAAACGCAGACCCTTTAAAGTAATACTGCGTGGTACCCATCCCATGGGTCCCAAAACTCCAGGTTCAAGGGCATCTTCCTACATCGAAAACATGCATGAGAATCCAAGAAGATGGTACACCGTGTGATCGGGAAAGGTTTCTAAAACGCACCTCATTTCTCATCTCCTTGTGCTCGGGTTCGCCATTCCAGCCGCTTTACTAGCAATCTCCCTACTTGGAGAATCAGCACCTTTAACCTCCTGTTCCGTACAGGTTGCAATTTGTCCTGAGGATGAACGGGAAGAGGGGGAACCAATGAGAGACAAGCTCTAGGTGTGGGGGCAGGCACAGGTCACTCTATTTTCCCATCAGGAAGAAGAGATAACCACAGGCTCAGCCTGCCCCCCGGAACCAGAATAGGGCCAGAAGCCATCCTGCGCTTTTGCGGCCAGCTCCCACAAAAGCGAGTTGAAAAATGGAGCTCAGGGGCACTGCAATTCACAAACCTGCAGAGTTATAAATGATAACTCTCGTCCACAAATATATTGAGGGAAGGCAACGAAGAGGATTCGAAAGCAAGGCCGAATTGCAGGAAACAGATTTCAGGAGGTAGATTCGAATCGCCTTGAAAGCACATGAAAAGCGGCAAAACGTCGACAATGATGCCCTTGGCCAAAAAGGGCGTATGCGTTTTTTCCTGAATATATTCAGGAAAAAACGCATACGCCCTTTTTGGCCAACCAAGCCACCTGGAAAGGCAAATCAGCGCTACAAAGAAGTCTCGCTTCCCATCGGTCAAAAGGGCCATGCTGAAAAAAGTGTAAAAACCAGAAATGCAGGACAGGCCAAGGAGAAATGGGAGCCTTGCTACGCGGATGGGTGGGTTGCAAATTGCCAACAGCCACTCTGGAGAAGTGTACGGTGTGTCCGGAAACATCTAAAAAACACAGCTTAGAGAGCATTGGGCACTTCTGCTCATGGGCGTATAAATTGGGAAAGCTAAAAATCAGCAAGACACAGGCACCCCAAAGTTTAGGGCTGCTCTGTTGACAAAACCTCCACTTCATTACACCTTAAATATCCCAGGAAAGAGAAAAATGGATAAAGAATTTCTGGTCCTTATGTACAAGGGACTATCACTCAGCCATGAAATCAATGTCATAAGGCTAGTAGCATCATGATGAGTGGATTTAGGTACGAGGATTCTAAGTGAAATAAGTCACACAGAAAAAGACACTTATCATAAGATATCACTTATAGAGGGAATGTAAAATCCGCTACACTTGAACTGAATTACAAAACAGAACAGTCACACGTTTAGAAAACACACTATGGCTGCTTCACGGGAAAGGTGAGGTGGGGTGATGCATAAAACAAGGGTTTCAAATTAGCTCACATACCGTTCCATAAACCCAATATGTAATAGACAAGACCTACTCCTTCCTCAGTGAACTGGACTCAACACCTCCTATTCACCGCACAAGAATATATCTGACTAGTAAGAATCTTAAAACCTATGTATGATTATCTCTCTGTAAGTGAGTCAAGTGGGTGTAAAGCGGCATAAACACAGCAGTGAACAGCAGCTAAACCCCATTATAAAAATAAATTACTTTTCAAAACCCATGAAACAAAGACAGTGAAAGAGAGAGAAATTCTTACAAAATTCGTTCAGGGGCTGTGAGGCAACCTGGATTGACCATACCTAGACACACAGCTGGAGGAGACATAAAGGTGGACACTCTTGGGCTTGAGAGGTTTGGTGAGGTTGGGTGAGCAAACGCAGACCCTTTAAAGTAATACTGCGTGGTACCCATCCCATGGGTCCCAAAACTCCAGGTTCAAGGGCATCTTCCTACATCGAAAACATGCATGAGAATCCAAGAGGATGGTACACCGTGTGATCGGGAAAGGTTTCTAAAACGCACCTCATTTCTCATCTCCTTGTGCTCGGGTTCGCCATTCCAGCCGCTTTACTAGCAATCTCCCTACTTGGAGAATCAGCACCTTTAACCTCCTGTTCCGTACAGGTTGCAATTTGTCCTGAGGATGAACGGGAAGAGGGGGAACCAATGAGAGACAAGCTCTAGGTGTGGGGGCAGGCACAGGTCACTCTATTTTCCCATCAGGAAGAAGAGATAACCACAGGCTCAGCCTGCCCCCCGGAACCAGAATAGGGCCAGAAGCCATCCTGCGCTTTTGCGGCCAGCTCCCACAAAAGCGAGTTGAAAAATGGAGCTCAGGGGCACTGCAATTCACAAACCTGCAGAGTTATAAATGATAACTCTCGTCCACAAATATATTGAGGGAAGGCAACGAAGAGGATTCGAAAGCAAGGCCGAATTGCAGGAAACAGATTTCAGGAGGTAGATTCGAATCGCCTTGAAAGCACATGAAAAGCGGCAAAACGTCGACAATGATGCCCTTGGCCAAAAAGGGCGTATGCGTTTTTTCCTGAATATATTCAGGAAAAAACGCATACGCCCTTTTTGGCCAACCAAGCCACCTGGAAAGGCAAATCAGCGCTACAAAGAAGTCTCGCTTCCCATCGGTCAAAAGGGCCATGCTGAAAAAAGTGTAAAAACCAGAAATGCAGGACAGGCCAAGGAGAAATGGGAGCCTTGCTACGCGGATGGGTGGGTTGCAAATTGCCAACAGCCACTCTGGAGAAGTGTACGGTGTGTCCGGAAACATCTAAAAAACACAGCTTAGAGAGCATTGGGCACTTCTGCTCATGGGCGTATAAATTGGGAAAGCTAAAAATCAGCAAGACACAGGCACCCCAAAGTTTAGGGCTGCTCTGTTGACAAAACCTCCACTTCATTACACCTTAAATATCCCAGGAAAGAGAAAAATGGATAAAGAATTTCTGGTCCTTATGTACAAGGGACTATCACTCAGCCATGAAATCAATGTCATAAGGCTAGTAGCATCATGATGAGTGGATTTAGGTACGAGGATTCTAAGTGAAATAAGTCACACAGAAAAAGACACTTATCATAAGATATCACTTATAGAGGGAATGTAAAATCCGCTACACTTGAACTGAATTACAAAACAGAACAGTCACACGTTTAGAAAACACACTATGGCTGCTTCACGGGAAAGGTGAGGTGGGGTGATGCATAAAACAAGGGTTTCAAATTAGCTCACATACCGTTCCATAAACCCAATATGTAATAGACAAGACCTACTCCTTCCTCAGTGAACTGGACTCAACACCTCCTATTCACCGCACAAGAATATATCTGACTAGTAAGAATCTTAAAACCTATGTATGATTATCTCTCTGTAAGTGAGTCAAGTGGGTGTAAAGCGGCATAAACACAGCAGTGAACAGCAGCTAAACCCCATTATAAAAATAAATTACTTTTCAAAACCCATGAAACAAAGACAGTGAAAGAGAGAGAAATTCTTACAAAATTCGTTCAGGGGCTGTGAGGCAACCTGGATTGACCATACCTAGACACACAGCTGGAGGAGACATAAAGGTGGACACTCTTGGGCTTGAGAGGTTTGGTGAGGTTGGGTGAGCAAACGCAGACCCTTTAAAGTAATACTGCGTGGTACCCATCCCATGGGTCCCAAAACTCCAGGTTCAAGGGCATCTTCCTACATCGAAAACATGCATGAGAATCCAAGAAGATGGTACACCGTGTGATCGGGAAAGGTTTCTAAAACGCACCTCATTTCTCATCTCCTTGTGCTCGGGTTCGCCATTCCAGCCGCTTTACTAGCAATCTCCCTACTTGGAGAATCAGCACCTTTAACCTCCTGTTCCGTACAGGTTGCAATTTGTCCTGAGGATGAACGGGAAGAGGGGGAACCAATGAGAGACAAGCTCTAGGTGTGGGGGCAGGCACAGGTCACTCTATTTTCCCATCAGGAAGAAGAGATAACCACAGGCTCAGCCTGCCCCCCGGAACCAGAATAGGGCCAGAAGCCATCCTGCGCTTTTGCGGCCAGCTCCCACAAAAGCGAGTTGAAAAATGGAGCTCAGGGGCACTGCAATTCACAAACCTGCAGAGTTATAAATGATAACTCTCGTCCACAAATATATTGAGGGAAGGCAACGAAGAGGATTCAAAAGCAAGGCCGAATTGCAGGGAACAGATTTCAGGAGGTAGATTCGAATCGCCTTGAAAGCACATGAAAAGCGGCAAAACGTCGACAATGATGCCCTTGGCCAAAAAGGGCGTATGCGTTTTTTCCTGAATATATTCAGGAAAAAACGCATACGCCCTTTTTGGCCAACCAAGCCACCTGGAAAGGCAAATCAGCGCTACAAAGAAGTCTCGCTTCCCATCGGTCAAAAGGGCCATGCTGAAAAAAGTGTAAAAACCAGAAATGCAGGACAGGCCAAGGAGAAATGGGAGCCTGGCTACGCGGATGGGTGGGTTGCAAATTGCCAACAGCCACTCTGGAGAAGTGTACGGTGTGTCCGGAAACATCTAAAAAACACAGCTTAGAGAGCATTGGGCACTTCTGCTCATGGGCGTATAAATTGGGAAAGCTAAAAATCAGCAAGACACAGGCACCCCAAAGTTTAGGGCTGCTCTGTTGACAAAACCTCCACTTCATTACACCTTAAATATCCCAGGAAAGAGAAAAATGGATAAAGAATTTCTGGTCCTTATGTACAAGGGACTATCACTCAGCCATGAAATCAATGTCATAAGGCTAGTAGCATCATGATGAGTGGATTTAGGTACGAGGATTCTAAGTGAAATAAGTCACACAGAAAAAGACACTTATCATAAGATATCACTTATAGAGGGAATGTAAAATCCGCTACACTTGAACTGAATTACAAAACAGAACAGTCACACGTTTAGAAAACACACTATGGCTGCTTCACGGGAAAGGTGAGGTGGGGTGATGCATAAAACAAGGGTTTCAAATTAGCTCACATACCGTTCCATAAACCCAATATGTAATAGACAAGACCTACTCCTTCCTCAGTGAACTGGACTCAACACCTCCTATTCACCGCACAAGAATATATCTGACTAGTAAGAATCTTAAAACCTATGTATGATTATCTCTCTGTAAGTGAGTCAAGTGGGTGTAAAGCGGCATAAACACAGCAGTGAACAGCAGCTAAACCCCATTATAAAAATAAATTACTTTTCAAAACCCATGAAACAAAGACAGTGAAAGAGAGAGAAATTCTTACAAAATTCGTTCAGGGGCTGTGAGGCAACCTGGATTGACCATACCTAGACACACAGCTGGAGGAGACATAAAGGTGGACACTCTTGGGCTTGAGAGGTTTGGTGAGGTTGGGTGAGCAAACGCAGACCCTTTAAAGTAATACTGCGTGGTACCCATCCCATGGGTCCCAAAACTCCAGGTTCAAGGGCATCTTCCTACATCGAAAACATGCATGAGAATCCAAGAAGATGGTACACCGTGTGATCGGGAAAGGTTTCTAAAACGCACCTCATTTCTCATCTCCTTGTGCTCGGGTTCGCCATTCCAGCCGCTTTACTAGCAATCTCCCTACTTGGAGAATCAGCACCTTTAACCTCCTGTTCCGTACAGGTTGCAATTTGTCCTGAGGATGAACGGGAAGAGGGGGAACCAATGAGAGACAAGCTCTAGGTGTGGGGGCAGGCACAGGTCACTCTATTTTCCCATCAGGAAGAAGAGATAACCACAGGCTCAGCCTGCCCCCCGGAACCAGAATAGGGCCAGAAGCCATCCTGCGCTTTTGCGGCCAGCTCCCACAAAAGCGAGTTGAAAAATGGAGCTCAGGGGCACTGCAATTCACAAACCTGCAGAGTTATAAATGATAACTCTCGTCCACAAATATATTGAGGGAAGGCAACGAAGAGGATTCGAAAGCAAGGCCGAATTGCAGGAAACAGATTTCAGGAGGTAGATTCGAATCGCCTTGAAAGCACATGAAAAGCGGCAAAACGTCGACAATGATGCCCTTGGCCAAAAAGGGCGTATGCGTTTTTTCCTGAATATATTCAGGAAAAAACGCATACGCCCTTTTTGGCCAACCAAGCCACCTGGAAAGGCAAATCAGCGCTACAAAGAAGTCTCGCTTCCCATCGGTCAAAAGGGCCATGCTGAAAAAAGTGTAAAAACCAGAAATGCAGGACAGGCCAAGGAGAAATGGGAGCCTTGCTACGCGGATGGGTGGGTTGCAAATTGCCAACAGCCACTCTGGAGAAGTGTACGGTGTGTCCGGAAACATCTAAAAAACACAGCTTAGAGAGCATTGGGCACTTCTGCTCATGGGCGTATAAATTGGGAAAGCTAAAAATCAGCAAGACACAGGCACCCCAAAGTTTAGGGCTGCTCTGTTGACAAAACCTCCACTTCATTACACCTTAAATATCCCAGGAAAGAGAAAAATGGATAAAGAATTTCTGGTCCTTATGTACAAGGGACTATCACTCAGCCATGAAATCAATGTCATAAGGCTAGTAGCATCATGATGAGTGGATTTAGGTACGAGGATTCTAAGTGAAATAAGTCACACAGAAAAAGACACTTATCATAAGATATCACTTATAGAGGGAATGTAAAATCCGCTACACTTGAACTGAATTACAAAACAGAACAGTCACACGTTTAGAAAACACACTATGGCTGCTTCACGGGAAAGGTGAGGTGGGGTGATGCATAAAACAAGGGTTTCAAATTAGCTCACATACCGTTCCATAAACCCAATATGTAATAGACAAGACCTACTCCTTCCTCAGTGAACTGGACTCAACACCTCCTATTCACCGCACAAGAATATATCTGACTAGTAAGAATCTTAAAACCTATGTATGATTATCTCTCTGTAAGTGAGTCAAGTGGGTGTAAAGCGGCATAAACACAGCAGTGAACAGCAGCTAAACCCCATTATAAAAATAAATTACTTTTCAAAACCCATGAAACAAAGACAGTGAAAGAGAGAGAAATTCTTACAAAATTCGTTCAGGGGCTGTGAGGCAACCTGGATTGACCATACCTAGACACACAGCTGGAGGAGACATAAAGGTGGACACTCTTGGGCTTGAGAGGTTTGGTGAGGTTGGGTGAGCAAACGCAGACCCTTTAAAGTAATACTGCGTGGTACCCATCCCATGGGTCCCAAAACTCCAGGTTCAAGGGCATCTTCCTACATCGAAAACATGCATGAGAATCCAAGAGGATGGTACACCGTGTGATCGGGAAAGGTTTCTAAAACGCACCTCATTTCTCATCTCCTTGTGCTCGGGTTCGCCATTCCAGCCGCTTTACTAGCAATCTCCCTACTTGGAGAATCAGCACCTTTAACCTCCTGTTCCGTACAGGTTGCAATTTGTCCTGAGGATGAACGGGAAGAGGGGGAACCAATGAGAGACAAGCTCTAGGTGTGGGGGCAGGCACAGGTCACTCTATTTTCCCATCAGGAAGAAGAGATAACCACAGGCTCAGCCTGCCCCCCGGAACCAGAATAGGGCCAGAAGCCATCCTGCGCTTTTGCGGCCAGCTCCCACAAAAGCGAGTTGAAAAATGGAGCTCAGGGGCACTGCAATTCACAAACCTGCAGAGTTATAAATGATAACTCTCGTCCACAAATATATTGAGGGAAGGCAACGAAGAGGATTCGAAAGCAAGGCCGAATTGCAGGAAACAGATTTCAGGAGGTAGATTCGAATCGCCTTGAAAGCACATGAAAAGCGGCAAAACGTCGACAATGATGCCCTTGGCCAAAAAGGGCGTATGCGTTTTTTCCTGAATATATTCAGGAAAAAACGCATACGCCCTTTTTGGCCAACCAAGCCACCTGGAAAGGCAAATCAGCGCTACAAAGAAGTCTCGCTTCCCATCGGTCAAAAGGGCCATGCTGAAAAAAGTGTAAAAACCAGAAATGCAGGACAGGCCAAGGAGAAATGGGAGCCTTGCTACGCGGATGGGTGGGTTGCAAATTGCCAACAGCCACTCTGGAGAAGTGTACGGTGTGTCCGGAAACATCTAAAAAACACAGCTTAGAGAGCATTGGGCACTTCTGCTCATGGGCGTATAAATTGGGAAAGCTAAAAATCAGCAAGACACAGGCACCCCAAAGTTTAGGGCTGCTCTGTTGACAAAACCTCCACTTCATTACACCTTAAATATCCCAGGAAAGAGAAAAATGGATAAAGAATTTCTGGTCCTTATGTACAAGGGACTATCACTCAGCCATGAAATCAATGTCATAAGGCTAGTAGCATCATGATGAGTGGATTTAGGTACGAGGATTCTAAGTGAAATAAGTCACACAGAAAAAGACACTTATCATAAGATATCACTTATAGAGGGAATGTAAAATCCGCTACACTTGAACTGAATTACAAAACAGAACAGTCACACGTTTAGAAAACACACTATGGCTGCTTCACGGGAAAGGTGAGGTGGGGTGATGCATAAAACAAGGGTTTCAAATTAGCTCACATACCGTTCCATAAACCCAATATGTAATAGACAAGACCTACTCCTTCCTCAGTGAACTGGACTCAACACCTCCTATTCACCGCACAAGAATATATCTGACTAGTAAGAATCTTAAAACCTATGTATGATTATCTCTCTGTAAGTGAGTCAAGTGGGTGTAAAGCGGCATAAACACAGCAGTGAACAGCAGCTAAACCCCATTATAAAAATAAATTACTTTTCAAAACCCATGAAACAAAGACAGTGAAAGAGAGAGAAATTCTTACAAAATTCGTTCAGGGGCTGTGAGGCAACCTGGATTGACCATACCTAGACACACAGCTGGAGGAGACATAAAGGTGGACACTCTTGGGCTTGAGAGGTTTGGTGAGGTTGGGTGAGCAAACGCAGACCCTTTAAAGTAATACTGCGTGGTACCCATCCCATGGGTCCCAAAACTCCAGGTTCAAGGGCATCTTCCTACATCGAAAACATGCATGAGAATCCAAGAAGATGGTACACCGTGTGATCGGGAAAGGTTTCTAAAACGCACCTCATTTCTCATCTCCTTGTGCTCGGGTTCGCCATTCCAGCCGCTTTACTAGCAATCTCCCTACTTGGAGAATCAGCACCTTTAACCTCCTGTTCCGTACAGGTTGCAATTTGTCCTGAGGATGAACGGGAAGAGGGGGAACCAATGAGAGACAAGCTCTAGGTGTGGGGGCAGGCACAGGTCACTCTATTTTCCCATCAGGAAGAAGAGATAACCACAGGCTCAGCCTGCCCCCCGGAACCAGAATAGGGCCAGAAGCCATCCTGCGCTTTTGCGGCCAGCTCCCACAAAAGCGAGTTGAAAAATGGAGCTCAGGGGCACTGCAATTCACAAACCTGCAGAGTTATAAATGATAACTCTCGTCCACAAATATATTGAGGGAAGGCAACGAAGAGGATTCGAAAGCAAGGCCGAATTGCAGGAAACAGATTTCAGGAGGTAGATTCGAATCGCCTTGAAAGCACATGAAAAGCGGCAAAACGTCGACAATGATGCCCTTGGCCAAAAAGGGCGTATGCGTTTTTTCCTGAATATATTCAGGAAAAAACGCATACGCCCTTTTTGGCCAACCAAGCCACCTGGAAAGGCAAATCAGCGCTACAAAGAAGTCTCGCTTCCCATCGGTCAAAAGGGCCATGCTGAAAAAAGTGTAAAAACCAGAAATGCAGGACAGGCCAAGGAGAAATGGGAGCCTTGCTACGCGGATGGGTGGGTTGCAAATTGCCAACAGCCACTCTGGAGAAGTGTACGGTGTGTCCGGAAACATCTAAAAAACACAGCTTAGAGAGCATTGGGCACTTCTGCTCATGGGCGTATAAATTGGGAAAGCTAAAAATCAGCAAGACACAGGCACCCCAAAGTTTAGGGCTGCTCTGTTGACAAAACCTCCACTTCATTACACCTTAAATATCCCAGGAAAGAGAAAAATGGATAAAGAATTTCTGGTCCTTATGTACAAGGGACTATCACTCAGCCATGAAATCAATGTCATAAGGCTAGTAGCATCATGATGAGTGGATTTAGGTACGAGGATTCTAAGTGAAATAAGTCACACAGAAAAAGACACTTATCATAAGATATCACTTATAGAGGGAATGTAAAATCCGCTACACTTGAACTGAATTACAAAACAGAACAGTCACACGTTTAGAAAACACACTATGGCTGCTTCACGGGAAAGGTGAGGTGGGGTGATGCATAAAACAAGGGTTTCAAATTAGCTCACATACCGTTCCATAAACCCAATATGTAATAGACAAGACCTACTCCTTCCTCAGTGAACTGGACTCAACACCTCCTATTCACCGCACAAGAATATATCTGACTAGTAAGAATCTTAAAACCTATGTATGATTATCTCTCTGTAAGTGAGTCAAGTGGGTGTAAAGCGGCATAAACACAGCAGTGAACAGCAGCTAAACCCCATTATAAAAATAAATTACTTTTCAAAACCCATGAAACAAAGACAGTGAAAGAGAGAGAAATTCTTACAAAATTCGTTCAGGGGCTGTGAGGCAACCTGGATTGACCATACCTAGACACACAGCTGGAGGAGACATAAAGGTGGACACTCTTGGGCTTGAGAGGTTTGGTGAGGTTGGGTGAGCAAACGCAGACCCTTTAAAGTAATACTGCGTGGTACCCATCCCATGGGTCCCAAAACTCCAGGTTCAAGGGCATCTTCCTACATCGAAAACATGCATGAGAATCCAAGAAGATGGTACACCGTGTGATCGGGAAAGGTTTCTAAAACGCACCTCATTTCTCATCTCCTTGTGCTCGGGTTCGCCATTCCAGCCGCTTTACTAGCAATCTCCCTACTTGGAGAATCAGCACCTTTAACCTCCTGTTCCGTACAGGTTGCAATTTGTCCTGAGGATGAACGGGAAGAGGGGGAACCAATGAGAGACAAGCTCTAGGTGTGGGGGCAGGCACAGGTCACTCTATTTTCCCATCAGGAAGAAGAGATAACCACAGGCTCAGCCTGCCCCCTGGAACCAGAATAGGGCCAGAAGCCATCCTGCGCTTTTGCAGCCAGCTCCCACAAAAGCGAGTTGAAAAATGGAGCTCAGGGGCACTGCAATTCACAAACCTGCAGAGTTATAAATGATAACTCTCGTCCACAAATATATTGAGGGAAGGCAACGAAGAGGATTCGAAAGCAAGGCCGAATTGCAGGAAACAGATTTCAGGAGGTAGATTCGAATCGCCTTGAAAGCACATGAAAAGCGGCAAAACGTCGACAATGATGCCCTTGGCCAAAAAGGGCGTATGCGTTTTTTCCTGAATATATTCAGGAAAAAACGCATACGCCCTTTTTGGCCAACCAAGCCACCTGGAAAGGCAAATCAGCGCTACAAAGAAGTCTCGCTTCCCATCGGTCAAAAGGGCCATGCTGAAAAAAGTGTAAAAACCAGAAATGCAGGACAGGCCAAGGAGAAATGGGAGCCTTGCTACGCGGATGGGTGGGTTGCAAATTGCCAACAGCCACTCTGGAGAAGTGTACGGTGTGTCCGGAAACATCTAAAAAACACAGCTTAGAGAGCATTGGGCACTTCTGCTCATGGGCGTATAAATTGGGAAAGCTAAAAATCAGCAAGACACAGGCACCCCAAAGTTTAGGGCTGCTCTGTTGACAAAACCTCCACTTCATTACACCTTAAATATCCCAGGAAAGAGAAAAATGGATAAAGAATTTCTGGTCCTTATGTACAAGGGACTATCACTCAGCCATGAAATCAATGTCATAAGGCTAGTAGCATCATGATGAGTGGATTTAGGTACGAGGATTCTAAGTGAAATAAGTCACACAGAAAAAGACACTTATCATAAGATATCACTTATAGAGGGAATGTAAAATCCGCTACACTTGAACTGAATTACAAAACAGAACAGTCACACGTTTAGAAAACACACTATGGCTGCTTCACGGGAAAGGTGAGGTGGGGTGATGCATAAAACAAGGGTTTCAAATTAGCTCACATACCTTTCCATAAACCCAATATGTAATAGACAAGACCTACTCCTTCCTCAGTGAACTGGACTCAACACCTCCTATTCACCGCACAAGAATATATCTGACTAGTAAGAATCTTAAAACCTATGTATGATTATCTCTCTGTAAGTGAGTCAAGTGGGTGTAAAGCGGCATAAACACAGCAGTGAACAGCAGCTAAACCCCATTATAAAAATAAATTACTTTTCAAAACCCATGAAACAAAGACAGTGAAAGAGAGAGAAATTCTTACAAAATTCGTTCAGGGGCTGTGAGGCAACCTGGATTGACCATACCTAGACACACAGCTGGAGGAGACATAAAGGTGGACACTCTTGGGCTTGAGAGGTTTGGTGAGGTTGGGTGAGCAAACGCAGACCCTTTAAAGTAATACTGCGTGGTACCCATCCCATGGGTCCCAAAACTCCAGGTTCAAGGGCATCTTCCTACATCGAAAACATGCATGAGAATCCAAGAAGATGGTACACCGTGTGATCGGGAAAGGTTTCTAAAACGCACCTCATTTCTCATCTCCTTGTGCTCGGGTTCGCCATTCCAGCCGCTTTACTAGCAATCTCCCTACTTGGAGAATCAGCACCTTTAACCTCCTGTTCCGTACAGGTTGCAATTTGTCCTGAGGATGAACGGGAAGAGGGGGAACCAATGAGAGACAAGCTCTAGGTGTGGGGGCAGGCACAGGTCACTCTATTTTCCCATCAGGAAGAAGAGATAACCACAGGCTCAGCCTGCCCCCTGGAACCAGAATAGGGCCAGAAGCCATCCTGCGCTTTTGCAGCCAGCTCCCACAAAAGCGAGTTGAAAAATGGAGCTCAGGGGCACTGCAATTCACAAACCTGCAGAGTTATAAATGATAACTCTCGTCCACAAATATATTGAGGGAAGGCAACGAAGAGGATTCGAAAGCAAGGCCGAATTGCAGGAAACAGATTTCAGGAGGTAGATTCGAATCGCCTTGAAAGCACATGAAAAGCGGCAAAACGTCGACAATGATGCCCTTGGCCAAAAAGGGCGTATGCGTTTTTTCCTGAATATATTCAGGAAAAAACGCATACGCCCTTTTTGGCCAACCAAGCCACCTGGAAAGGCAAATCAGCGCTACAAAGAAGTCTCGCTTCCCATCGGTCAAAAGGGCCATGCTGAAAAAAGTGTAAAAACCAGAAATGCAGGACAGGCCAAGGAGAAATGGGAGCCTTGCTACGCGGATGGGTGGGTTGCAAATTGCCAACAGCCACTCTGGAGAAGTGTACGGTGTGTCCGGAAACATCTAAAAAACACAGCTTAGAGAGCATTGGGCACTTCTGCTCATGGGCGTATAAATTGGGAAAGCTAAAAATCAGCAAGACACAGGCACCCCAAAGTTTAGGGCTGCTCTGTTGACAAAACCTCCACTTCATTACACCTTAAATATCCCAGGAAAGAGAAAAATGGATAAAGAATTTCTGGTCCTTATGTACAAGGGACTATCACTCAGCCATGAAATCAATGTCATAAGGCTAGTAGCATCATGATGAGTGGATTTAGGTACGAGGATTCTAAGTGAAATAAGTCACACAGAAAAAGACACTTATCATAAGATATCACTTATAGAGGGAATGTAAAATCCGCTACACTTGAACTGAATTACAAAACAGAACAGTCACACGTTTAGAAAACACACTATGGCTGCTTCACGGGAAAGGTGAGGTGGGGTGATGCATAAAACAAGGGTTTCAAATTAGCTCACATACCTTTCCATAAACCCAATATGTAATAGACAAGACCTACTCCTTCCTCAGTGAACTGGACTCAACACCTCCTATTCACCGCACAAGAATATATCTGACTAGTAAGAATCTTAAAACCTATGTATGATTATCTCTCTGTAAGTGAGTCAAGTGGGTGTAAAGCGGCATAAACACAGCAGTGAACAGCAGCTAAACCCCATTATAAAAATAAATTACTTTTCAAAACCCATGAAACAAAGACAGTGAAAGAGAGAGAAATTCTTACAAAATTCGTTCAGGGGCTGTGAGGCAACCTGGATTGACCATACCTAGACACACAGCTGGAGGAGACATAAAGGTGGACACTCTTGGGCTTGAGAGGTTTGGTGAGGTTGGGTGAGCAAACGCAGACCCTTTAAAGTAATACTGCGTGGTACCCATCCCATGGGTCCCAAAACTCCAGGTTCAAGGGCATCTTCCTACATCGAAAACATGCATGAGAATCCAAGAAGATGGTACACCGTGTGATCGGGAAAGGTTTCTAAAACGCACCTCATTTCTCATCTCCTTGTGCTCGGGTTCGCCATTCCAGCCGCTTTACTAGCAATCTCCCTACTTGGAGAATCAGCACCTTTAACCTCCTGTTCCGTACAGGTTGCAATTTGTCCTGAGGATGAACGGGAAGAGGGGGAACCAATGAGAGACAAGCTCTAGGTGTGGGGGCAGGCACAGGTCACTCTATTTTCCCATCAGGAAGAAGAGATAACCACAGGCTCAGCCTGCCCCCCGGAACCAGAATAGGGCCAGAAGCCATCCTGCGCTTTTGCGGCCAGCTCCCACAAAAGCGAGTTGAAAAATGGAGCTCAGGGGCACTGCAATTCACAAACCTGCAGAGTTATAAATGATAACTCTCGTCCACAAATATATTGAGGGAAGGCAACGAAGAGGATTCGAAAGCAAGGCTGAATTGCAGGAAACAGATTTCAGGAGGTAGATTCGAATCGCCTTGAAAGCACATGAAAAGCGGCAAAACGTCGACAATGATGCCCTTGGCCAAAAAGGGCGTATGCGTTTTTTCCTGAATATATTCAGGAAAAAACGCATACGCCCTTTTTGGCCAACCAAGCCACCTGGAAAGGCAAATCAGCGCTACAAAGAAGTCTCGCTTCCCATCGGTCAAAAGGGCCATGCTGAAAAAAGTGTAAAAACCAGAAATGCAGGACAGGCCAAGGAGAAATGGGAGCCTTGCTACGCAGATGGGTGGGTTGCAAATTGCCAACAGCCACTCTGGAGAAGTGTACGGTGTGTCCGGAAACATCTAAAAAACACAGCTTAGAGAGCATTGGGCACTTCTGCTCATGGGCGTATAAATTGGGAAAGCTAAAAATCAGCAAGACACAGGCACCCCAAAGTTTAGGGCTGCTCTGTTGACAAAACCTCCACTTCATTACACCTTAAATATCCCAGGAAAGAGAAAAATGGATAAAGAATTTCTGGTCCTTATGTACAAGGGACTATCACTCAGCCATGAAATCAATGTCATAAGGCTAGTAGCATCATGATGAGTGGATTTAGGTACGAGGATTCTAAGTGAAATAAGTCACACAGAAAAAGACACTTATCATAAGATATCACTTATAGAGGGAATGTAAAATCCGCTACACTTGAACTGAATTACAAAACAGAACAGTCACACGTTTAGAAAACACACTATGGCTGCTTCACGGGAAAGGTGAGGTGGGGTGATGCATAAAACAAGGGTTTCAAATTAGCTCACATACCTTTCTATAAACCCAATATGTAATAGACAAGACCTACTCCTTCCTCAGTGAACTGGACTCAACACCTCCTATTCACCGCACAAGAATATATCTGACTAGTAAGAATCTTAAAACCTATGTATGATTATCTCTCTGTAAGTGAGTCAAGTGGGTGTAAAGCGGCATAAACACAGCAGTGAACAGCAGCTAAACCCCATTATAAAAATAAATTACTTTTCAAAACCCATGAAACAAAGACAGTGAAAGAGAGAGAAATTCTTACAAAATTCGTTCAGGGGCTGTGAGGCAACCTGGATTGACCATACCTAGACACACAGCTGGAGGAGACATAAAGGTGGACACTCTTGGGCTTGAGAGGTTTGGTGAGGTTGGGTGAGCAAACGCAGACCCTTTAAAGTAATACTGCGTGGTACCCATCCCATGGGTCCCAAAACTCCAGGTTCAAGGGCATCTTCCTACATCGAAAACATGCATGAGAATCCAAGAAGATGGTACACCGTGTGATCGGGAAAGGTTTCTAAAACGCACCTCATTTCTCATCTCCTTGTGCTCGGGTTCGCCATTCCAGCCACTTTACTAGCAATCTCCCTACTTGGAGAATCAGCACCTTTAACCTCCGGTTCCGTACAGGTTGCAATTTGTCCTGAGGATGAACGGGAAGAGGGGGAACCAATGAGAGACAAGCTCTAGGTGTGGGGGCAGGCACAGGTCACTCTATTTTCCCATCAGGAAGAAGAGATAACCACAGGCTCAGCCTGCCCCCCGGAACCAGAATAGGGCCAGAAGCCATCCTGCGCTTTTGCGGCCAGCTCCCACAAAAGCGAGTTGAAAAATGGAGCTCAGGGGCACTGCAATTCACAAACCTGCAGAGTTATAAATGATAACTCTCGTCCACAAATATATTGAGGGAAGGCAACGAAGAGGATTTGAAAGCAAGGCCGAATTGCAGGAAACAGATTTCAGGAGGTAGATTCGAATCGCCTTGAAAGCACATGAAAAGCGGCAAAACGTCGACAATGATGCCCTTGGCCAAAAAGGGCGTATGTGTTTTTTCCTGAATATATTCAGGAAAAAACGCATACGCCCTTTTTGGCCAACCAAGCCACCTGGAAAGGCAAATCAGCGCTACAAAGAAGTCTCGCTTCCCATCGGTCAAAAGGGCCATGCTGAAAAAAGTGTAAAAACCAGAAATGCAGGACAGGCCAAGGAGAAATGGGAGCCTTGCTACGCGGATGGGTGGGTTGCAAATTGCCAACAGCCACTCTGGAGAAGTGTACGGTGTGTCCGGAAACATCTAAAAAACACAGCTTAGAGAGCATTGGGCACTTCTGCTCATGGGCGTATAAATTGGGAAAGCTAAAAATCAGCAAGACACAGGCACCCCAAAGTTTAGGGCTGCTCTGTTGACAAAACCTCCACTTCATTACACCTTAAATATCCCAGGAAAGAGAAAAATGGATAAAGAATTTCTGGTCCTTATGTACAAGGGACTATCACTCAGCCATGAAATCAATGTCATAAGGCTAGTAGCATCATGATGAGTGGATTTAGGTACGAGGATTCTAAGTGAAATAAGTCACACAGAAAAAGACACTTATCATAAGATATCACTTATAGAGGGAATGTAAAATCCGCTACACTTGAACTGAATTACAAAACAGAACAGTCACACGTTTAGAAAACACACTATGGCTGCTTCACGGGAAAGGTGAGGTGGGGTGATGCATAAAACAAGGGTTTCAAATTAGCTCACATACCGTTCCATAAACCCAATATGTAATAGACAAGACCTACTCCTTCCTCAGTGAACTGGACTCAACACCTCCTATTCACCGCACAAGAATATATCTGACTAGTAAGAATCTTAAAACCTATGTATGATTATCTCTCTGTAAGTGAGTCAAGTGGGTGTAAAGCGGCATAAACACAGCAGTGAACAGCAGCTAAACCCCATTATAAAAATAAATTACTTTTCAAAACCCATGAAACAAAGACAGTGAAAGAGAGAGAAATTCTTACAAAATTCGTTCAGGGGCTGTGAGGCAACCTGGATTGACCATACCTAGACACACAGCTGGAGGAGACATAAAGGTGGACACTCTTGGGCTTGAGAGGTTTGGTGAGGTTGGGTGAGCAAACGCAGACCCTTTAAAGTAATACTGCGTGGTACCCATCCCATGGGTCCCAAAACTCCAGGTTCAAGGGCATCTTCCTACATCGAAAACATGCATGAGAATCCAAGAAGATGGTACACCGTGTGATCGGGAAAGGTTTCTAAAACGCACCTCATTTCTCATCTCCTTGTGCTCGGGTTCGCCATTCCAGCCGCTTTACTAGCAATCTCCCTACTTGGAGAATCAGCACCTTTAACCTCCTGTTCCGTACAGGTTGCAATTTGTCCTGAGGATGAACGGGAAGAGGGGGAACCAATGAGAGACAAGCTCTAGGTGTGGGGGCAGGCACAGGTCACTCTATTTTCCCATCAGGAAGAAGAGATAACCACAGGCTCAGCCTGCCCCCCGGAACCAGAATAGGGCCAGAAGCCATCCTGCGCTTTTGCGGCCAGCTCCCACAAAAGCGAGTTGAAAAATGGAGCTCAGGGGCACTGCAATTCACAAACCTGCAGAGTTATAAATGATAACTCTCGTCCACAAATATATTGAGGGAAGGCAACGAAGAGGATTCGAAAGCAAGGCCGAATTGCAGGAAACAGATTTCAGGAGGTAGATTCGAATCGCCTTGAAAGCACATGAAAAGCGGCAAAACGTCGACAATGATGCCCTTGGCCAAAAAGGGCGTATGCGTTTTTTCCTGAATATATTCAGGAAAAAACGCATACGCCCTTTTTGGCCAACCAAGCCACCTGGAAAGGCAAATCAGCGCTACAAAGAAGTCTCGCTTCCCATCGGTCAAAAGGGCCATGCTGAAAAAAGTGTAAAAACCAGAAATGCAGGACAGGCCAAGGAGAAATGGGAGCCTTGCTACGCGGATGGGTGGGTTGCAAATTGCCAACAGCCACTCTGGAGAAGTGTACGGTGTGTCCGGAAACATCTAAAAAACACAGCTTAGAGAGCATTGGGCACTTCTGCTCATGGGCGTATAAATTGGGAAAGCTAAAAATCAGCAAGACACAGGCACCCCAAAGTTTAGGGCTGCTCTGTTGACAAAACCTCCACTTCATTACACCTTAAATATCCCAGGAAAGAGAAAAATGGATAAAGAATTTCTGGTCCTTATGTACAAGGGACTATCACTCAGCCATGAAATCAATGTCATAAGGCTAGTAGCATCATGATGAGTGGATTTAGGTACGAGGATTCTAAGTGAAATAAGTCACACAGAAAAAGACACTTATCATAAGATATCACTTATAGAGGGAATGTAAAATCCGCTACACTTGAACTGAATTACAAAACAGAACAGTCACACGTTTAGAAAACACACTATGGCTGCTTCACGGGAAAGGTGAGGTGGGGTGATGCATAAAACAAGGGTTTCAAATTAGCTCACATACCGTTCCATAAACCCAATATGTAATAGACAAGACCTACTCCTTCCTCAGTGAACTGGACTCAACACCTCCTATTCACCGCACAAGAATATATCTGACTAGTAAGAATCTTAAAACCTATGTATGATTATCTCTCTGTAAGTGAGTCAAGTGGGTGTAAAGCGGCATAAACACAGCAGTGAACAGCAGCTAAACCCCATTATAAAAATAAATTACTTTTCAAAACCCATGAAACAAAGACAGTGAAAGAGAGAGAAATTCTTACAAAATTCGTTCAGGGGCTGTGAGGCAACCTGGATTGACCATACCTAGACACACAGCTGGAGGAGACATAAAGGTGGACACTCTTGGGCTTGAGAGGTTTGGTGAGGTTGGGTGAGCAAACGCAGACCCTTTAAAGTAATACTGCGTGGTACCCATCCCATGGGTCCCAAAACTCCAGGTTCAAGGGCATCTTCCTACATCGAAAACATGCATGAGAATCCAAGAAGATGGTACACCGTGTGATCGGGAAAGGTTTCTAAAACGCACCTCATTTCTCATCTCCTTGTGCTCGGGTTCGCCATTCCAGCCGCTTTACTAGCAATCTCCCTACTTGGAGAATCAGCACCTTTAACCTCCTGTTCCGTACAGGTTGCAATTTGTCCTGAGGATGAACGGGAAGAGGGGGAACCAATGAGAGACAAGCTCTAGGTGTGGGGGCAGGCACAGGTCACTCTATTTTCCCATCAGGAAGAAGAGATAACCACAGGCTCAGCCTGCCCCCCGGAACCAGAATAGGGCCAGAAGCCATCCTGCGCTTTTGCGGCCAGCTCCCACAAAAGCGAGTTGAAAAATGGAGCTCAGGGGCACTGCAATTCACAAACCTGCAGAGTTATAAATGATAACTCTCGTCCACAAATATATTGACGGAAGGCAACGAAGAGAATTCGAAAGCAAGGCCGAATTGCAGGAAACAGATTTCAGGAGGTAGATTCGAATCGCCTTGAAAGCACATGAAAAGCGGCAAAACGTCGACAATGATGCCCTTGGCCAAAAAGGGCGTATGCGTTTTTTCCTGAATATATTCAGGAAAAAACGCATACGCCCTTTTTGGCCAACCAAGCCACCTGGAAAGGCAAATCAGCGCTACAAAGAAGTCTCGCTTCCCATCGGTCAAAAGGGCCATGCTGAAAAAAGTGTAAAAACCAGAAATGCAGGACAGGCCAAGGAGAAATGGGAGCCTTGCTACGCGGATGGGTGGGTTGCAAATTGCCAACAGCCACTCTGGAGAAGTGTACGGTGTGTCCGGAAACATCTAAAAAACACAGCTTAGAGAGCATTGGGCACTTCTGCTCATGGGCGTATAAATTGGGAAAGCTAAAAATCAGCAAGACACAGGCACCCCAAAGTTTAGGGCTGCTCTGTTGACAAAACCTCCACTTCATTACACCTTAAATATCCCAGGAAAGAGAAAAATGGATAAAGAATTTCTGGTCCTTATGTACAAGGGACTATCACTCAGCCATGAAATCAATGTCATAAGGCTAGTAGCATCATGATGAGTGGATTTAGGTACGAGGATTCTAAGTGAAATAAGTCACACAGAAAAAGACACTTATCATAAGATATCACTTATAGAGGGAATGTAAAATCCGCTACACTTGAACTGAATTACAAAACAGAACAGTCACACGTTTAGAAAACACACTATGGCTGCTTCACGGGAAAGGTGAGGTGGGGTGATGCATAAAACAAGGGTTTCAAATTAGCTCACATACCGTTCCATAAACCCAATATGTAATAGACAAGACCTACTCCTTCCTCAGTGAACTGGACTCAACACCTCCTATTCACCGCACAAGAATATATCTGACTAGTAAGAATCTTAAAACCTATGTATGATTATCTCTCTGTAAGTGAGTCAAGTGGGTGTAAAGCGGCATAAACACAGCAGTGAACAGCAGCTAAACCCCATTATAAAAATAAATTACTTTTCAAAACCCATGAAACAAAGACAGTGAAAGAGAGAGAAATTCTTACAAAATTCGTTCAGGGGCTGTGAGGCAACCTGGATTGACCATACCTAGACACACAGCTGGAGGAGACATAAAGGTGGACACTCTTGGGCTTGAGAGGTTTGGTGAGGTTGGGTGAGCAAACGCAGACCCTTTAAAGTAATACTGCGTGGTACCCATCCCATGGGTCCCAAAACTCCAGGTTCAAGGGCATCTTCCTACATCGAAAACATGCATGAGAATCCAAGAGGATGGTACACCGTGTGATCGGGAAAGGTTTCTAAAACGCACCTCATTTCTCATCTCCTTGTGCTCGGGTTCGCCATTCCAGCCGCTTTACTAGCAATCTCCCTACTTGGAGAATCAGCACCTTTAACCTCCTGTTCCGTACAGGTTGCAATTTGTCCTGAGGATGAACGGGAAGAGGGGGAACCAATGAGAGACAAGCTCTAGGTGTGGGGGCAGGCACAGGTCACTCTATTTTCCCATCAGGAAGAAGAGATAACCACAGGCTCAGCCTGCCCCCCGGAACCAGAATAGGGCCAGAAGCCATCCTGCGCTTTTGCGGCCAGCTCCCACAAAAGCGAGTTGAAAAATGGAGCTCAGGGGCACTGCAATTCACAAACCTGCAGAGTTATAAATGATAACTCTCGTCCACAAATATATTGAGGGAAGGCAACGAAGAGGATTCGAAAGCAAGGCCGAATTGCAGGAAACAGATTTCAGGAGGTAGATTCGAATCGCCTTGAAAGCACATGAAAAGCGGCAAAACGTCGACAATGATGCCCTTGGCCAAAAAGGGCGTATGCGTTTTTTCCTGAATATATTCAGGAAAAAACGCATACGCCCTTTTTGGCCAACCAAGCCACCTGGAAAGGCAAATCAGCGCTACAAAGAAGTCTCGCTTCCCATCGGTCAAAAGGGCCATGCTGAAAAAAGTGTAAAAACCAGAAATGCAGGACAGGCCAAGGAGAAATGGGAGCCTTGCTACGCGGATGGGTGGGTTGCAAATTGCCAACAGCCACTCTGGAGAAGTGTACGGTGTGTCCGGAAACATCTAAAAAACACAGCTTAGAGAGCATTGGGCACTTCTGCTCATGGGCGTATAAATTGGGAAAGCTAAAAATCAGCAAGACACAGGCACCCCAAAGTTTAGGGCTGCTCTGTTGACAAAACCTCCACTTCATTACACCTTAAATATCCCAGGAAAGAGAAAAATGGATAAAGAATTTCTGGTCCTTATGTACAAGGGACTATCACTCAGCCATGAAATCAATGTCATAAGGCTAGTAGCATCATGATGAGTGGATTTAGGTACGAGGATTCTAAGTGAAATAAGTCACACAGAAAAAGACACTTATCATAAGATATCACTTATAGAGGGAATGTAAAATCCGCTACACTTGAACTGAATTACAAAACAGAACAGTCACACGTTTAGAAAACACACTATGGCTGCTTCACGGGAAAGGTGAGGTGGGGTGATGCATAAAACAAGGGTTTCAAATTAGCTCACATACCGTTCCATAAACCCAATATGTAATAGACAAGACCTACTCCTTCCTCAGTGAACTGGACTCAACACCTCCTATTCACCGCACAAGAATATATCTGACTAGTAAGAATCTTAAAACCTATGTATGATTATCTCTCTGTAAGTGAGTCAAGTGGGTGTAAAGCGGCATAAACACAGCAGTGAACAGCAGCTAAACCCCATTATAAAAATAAATTACTTTTCAAAACCCATGAAACAAAGACAGTGAAAGAGAGAGAAATTCTTACAAAATTCGTTCAGGGGCTGTGAGGCAACCTGGATTGACCATACCTAGACACACAGCTGGAGGAGACATAAAGGTGGACACTCTTGGGCTTGAGAGGTTTGGTGAGGTTGGGTGAGCAAACGCAGACCCTTTAAAGTAATACTGCGTGGTACCCATCCCATGGGTCCCAAAACTCCAGGTTCAAGGGCATCTTCCTACATCGAAAACATGCATGAGAATCCAAGAGGATGGTACACCGTGTGATCGGGAAAGGTTTCTAAAACGCACCTCATTTCTCATCTCCTTGTGCTCGGGTTCGCCATTCCAGCCGCTTTACTAGCAATCTCCCTACTTGGAGAATCAGCACCTTTAACCTCCTGTTCCGTACAGGTTGCAATTTGTCCTGAGGATGAACGGGAAGAGGGGGAACCAATGAGAGACAAGCTCTAGGTGTGGGGGCAGGCACAGGTCACTCTATTTTCCCATCAGGAAGAAGAGATAACCACAGGCTCAGCCTGCCCCCCGGAACCAGAATAGGGCCAGAAGCCATCCTGCGCTTTTGCGGCCAGCTCCCACAAAAGCGAGTTGAAAAATGGAGCTCAGGGGCACTGCAATTCACAAACCTGCAGAGTTATAAATGATAACTCTCGTCCACAAATATATTGAGGGAAGGCAACGAAGAGGATTCGAAAGCAAGGCCGAATTGCAGGAAACAGATTTCAGGAGGTAGATTCGAATCGCCTTGAAAGCACATGAAAAGCGGCAAAACGTCGACAATGATGCCCTTGGCCAAAAAGGGCGTATGCGTTTTTTCCTGAATATATTCAGGAAAAAACGCATACGCCCTTTTTGGCCAACCAAGCCACCTGGAAAGGCAAATCAGCGCTACAAAGAAGTCTCGCTTCCCATCGGTCAAAAGGGCCATGCTGAAAAAAGTGTAAAAACCAGAAATGCAGGACAGGCCAAGGAGAAATGGGAGCCTTGCTACGCGGATGGGTGGGTTGCAAATTGCCAACAGCCACTCTGGAGAAGTGTACGGTGTGTCCGGAAACATCTAAAAAACACAGCTTAGAGAGCATTGGGCACTTCTGCTCATGGGCGTATAAATTGGGAAAGCTAAAAATCAGCAAGACACAGGCACCCCAAAGTTTAGGGCTGCTCTGTTGACAAAACCTCCACTTCATTACACCTTAAATATCCCAGGAAAGAGAAAAATGGATAAAGAATTTCTGGTCCTTATGTACAAGGGACTATCACTCAGCCATGAAATCAATGTCATAAGGCTAGTAGCATCATGATGAGTGGATTTAGGTACGAGGATTCTAAGTGAAATAAGTCACACAGAAAAAGACACTTATCATAAGATATCACTTATAGAGGGAATGTAAAATCCGCTACACTTGAACTGAATTACAAAACAGAACAGTCACACGTTTAGAAAACACACTATGGCTGCTTCACGGGAAAGGTGAGGTGGGGTGATGCATAAAACAAGGGTTTCAAATTAGCTCACATACCGTTCCATAAACCCAATATGTAATAGACAAGACCTACTCCTTCCTCAGTGAACTGGACTCAACACCTCCTATTCACCGCACAAGAATATATCTGACTAGTAAGAATCTTAAAACCTATGTATGATTATCTCTCTGTAAGTGAGTCAAGTGGGTGTAAAGCGGCATAAACACAGCAGTGAACAGCAGCTAAACCCCATTATAAAAATAAATTACTTTTCAAAACCCATGAAACAAAGACAGTGAAAGAGAGAGAAATTCTTACAAAATTCGTTCAGGGGCTGTGAGGCAACCTGGATTGACCATACCTAGACACACAGCTGGAGGAGACATAAAGGTGGACACTCTTGGGCTTGAGAGGTTTGGTGAGGTTGGGTGAGCAAACGCAGACCCTTTAAAGTAATACTGCGTGGTACCCATCCCATGGGTCCCAAAACTCCAGGTTCAAGGGCATCTTCCTACATCGAAAACATGCATGAGAATCCAAGAAGATGGTACACCGTGTGATCGGGAAAGGTTTCTAAAACGCACCTCATTTCTCATCTCCTTGTGCTCAGGTTCGCCATTCCAGCCGCTTTACTAGCAATCTCCCTACTTGGAGAATCAGCACCTTTAACCTCCTGTTCCGTACAGGTTGCAATTTGTCCTGAGGATGAACGGGAAGAGGGGGAACCAATGAGAGACAAGCTCTAGGTGTGGGGGCAGGCACAGGTCACTCTATTTTCCCATCAGGAAGAAGAGATAACCACAGGCTCAGCCTGCCCCCCGGAACCAGAATAGGGCCAGAAGCCATCCTGCGCTTTTGCGGCCAGCTCCCACAAAAGCGAGTTGAAAAATGGAGCTCAGGGGCACTGCAATTCACAAACCTGCAGAGTTATAAATGATAACTCTCGTCCACAAATATATTGAGGGAAGGCAACGAAGAGGATTTGAAAGCAAGGCCGAATTGCAGGAAACAGATTTCAGGAGGTAGATTCGAATCGCCTTGAAAGCACATGAAAAGCGGCAAAACGTCGACAATGATGCCCTTGGCCAAAAAGGGCGTATGTGTTTTTTCCTGAATATATTCAGGAAAAAACGCATACGCCCTTTTTGGCCAACCAAGCCACCTGGAAAGGCAAATCAGCGCTACAAAGAAGTCTCGCTTCCCATCGGTCAAAAGGGCCATGCTGAAAAAAGTGTAAAAACCAGAAATGCAGGACAGGCCAAGGAGAAATGGGAGCCTTGCTACGCGGATGGGTGGGTTGCAAATTGCCAACAGCCACTCTGGAGAAGTGTACGGTGTGTCCGGAAACATCTAAAAAACACAGCTTAGAGAGCATTGGGCACTTCTGCTCATGGGCGTATAAATTGGGAAAGCTAAAAATCAGCAAGACACAGGCACCCCAAAGTTTAGGGCTGCTCTGTTGACAAAACCTCCACTTCATTACACCTTAAATATCCCAGGAAAGAGAAAAATGGATAAAGAATTTCTGGTCCTTATGTACAAGGGACTATCACTCAGCCATGAAATCAATGTCATAAGGCTAGTAGCATCATGATGAGTGGATTTAGGTACGAGGATTCTAAGTGAAATAAGTCACACAGAAAAAGACACTTATCATAAGATATCACTTATAGAGGGAATGTAAAATCCGCTACACTTGAACTGAATTACAAAACAGAACAGTCACACGTTTAGAAAACACACTATGGCTGCTTCACGGGAAAGGTGAGGTGGGGTGATGCATAAAACAAGGGTTTCAAATTAGCTCACATACCTTTCCATAAACCCAATATGTAATAGACAAGACCTACTCCTTCCTCAGTGAACTGGACTCAACACCTCCTATTCACCGCACAAGAATATATCTGACTAGTAAGAATCTTAAAACCTATGTATGATTATCTCTCTGTAAGTGAGTCAAGTGGGTGTAAAGCGGCATAAACACAGCAGTGAACAGCAGCTAAACCCCATTATAAAAATAAATTACTTTTCAAAACCCATGAAACAAAGACAGTGAAAGAGAGAGAAATTCTTACAAAATTCGTTCAGGGGCTGTGAGGCAACCTGGATTGACCATACCTAGACACACAGCTGGAGGAGACATAAAGGTGGACACTCTTGGGCTTGAGAGGTTTGGTGAGGTTGGGTGAGCAAACGCAGACCCTTTAAAGTAATACTGCGTGGTACCCATCCCATGGGTCCCAAAACTCCAGGTTCAAGGGCATCTTCCTACATCGAAAACATGCATGAGAATCCAAGAAGATGGTACACCGTGTGATCGGGAAAGGTTTCTAAAACGCACCTCATTTCTCATCTCCTTGTGCTCGGGTTCGCCATTCCAGCCGCTTTACTAGCAATCTCCCTACTTGGAGAATCAGCACCTTTAACCTCCTGTTCCGTACAGGTTGCAATTTGTCCTGAGGATGAACGGGAAGAGGGGGAACCAATGAGAGACAAGCTCTAGGTGTGGGGGCAGGCACAGGTCACTCTATTTTCCCATCAGGAAGAAGAGATAACCACAGGCTCAGCCTGCCCCCCGGAACCAGAATAGGGCCAGAAGCCATCCTGCGCTTTTGCGGCCAGCTCCCACAAAAGCGAGTTGAAAAATGGAGCTCAGGGGCACTGCAATTCACAAACCTGCAGAGTTATAAATGATAACTCTCGTCCACAAATATATTGAGGGAAGGCAACGAAGAGGATTCGAAAGCAAGGCCGAATTGCAGGAAACAGATTTCAGGAGGTAGATTCGAATCGCCTTGAAAGCACATGAAAAGCGGCAAAACGTCGACAATGATGCCCTTGGCCAAAAAGGGCGTATGCGTTTTTTCCTGAATATATTCAGGAAAAAACGCATACGCCCTTTTTGGCCAACCAAGCCACCTGGAAAGGCAAATCAGTGCTACAAAGAAGTCTCGCTTCCCATCGGTCAAAAGGGCCATGCTGAAAAAAGTGTAAAAACCAGAAATGCAGGACAGGCCAAGGAGAAATGGGAGCCTTGCTACGCGGATGGGTGGGTTGCAAATTGCCAACAGCCACTCTGGAGAAGTGTACGGTGTGTCCGGAAACATCTAAAAAACACAGCTTAGAGAGCATTGGGCACTTCTGCTCATGGGCGTATAAATTGGGAAAGCTAAAAATCAGCAAGACACAGGCACCCCAAAGTTTAGGGCTGCTCTGTTGACAAAACCTCCACTTCATTACACCTTAAATATCCCAGGAAAGAGAAAAATGGATAAAGAATTTCTGGTCCTTATGTACAAGGGACTATCACTCAGCCATGAAATCAATGTCATAAGGCTAGTAGCATCATGATGAGTGGATTTAGGTACGAGGATTCTAAGTGAAATAAGTCACACAGAAAAAGACACTTATCATAAGATATCACTTATAGAGGGAATGTAAAATCCGCTACACTTGAACTGAATTACAAAACAGAACAGTCACACGTTTAGAAAACACACTATGGCTGCTTCACGGGAAAGGTGAGGTGGGGTGATGCATAAAACAAGGGTTTCAAATTAGCTCACATACCTTTCCATAAACCCAATATGTAATAGACAAGACCTACTCCTTCCTCAGTGAACTGGACTCAACACCTCCTATTCACCGCACAAGAATATATCTGACTAGTAAGAATCTTAAAACCTATGTATGATTATCTCTCTGTAAGTGAGTCAAGTGGGTGTAAAGCGGCATAAACACAGCAGTGAACAGCAGCTAAACCCCATTATAAAAATAAATTACTTTTCAAAACCCATGAAACAAAGACAGTGAAAGAGAGAGAAATTCTTACAAAATTCGTTCAGGGGCTGTGAGGCAACCTGGATTGACCATACCTAGACACACAGCTGGAGGAGACATAAAGGTGGACACTCTTGGGCTTGAGAGGTTTGGTGAGGTTGGGTGAGCAAACGCAGACCCTTTAAAGTAATACTGCGTGGTACCCATCCCATGGGTCCCAAAACTCCAGGTTCAAGGGCATCTTCCTACATCGAAAACATGCATGAGAATCCAAGAAGATGGTACACCGTGTGATCGGGAAAGGTTTCTAAAACGCACCTCATTTCTCATCTCCTTGTGCTCGGGTTCGCCATTCCAGCCGCTTTACTAGCAATCTCCCTACTTGGAGAATCAGCACCTTTAACCTCCTGTTCCGTACAGGTTGCAATTTGTCCTGAGGATGAACGGGAAGAGGGGGAACCAATGAGAGACAAGCTCTAGGTGTGGGGGCAGGCACAGGTCACTCTATTTTCCCATCAGGAAGAAGAGATAACCACAGGCTCAGCCTGCCCCCCGGAACCAGAATAGGGCCAGAAGCCATCCTGCGCTTTTGCGGCCAGCTCCCACAAAAGCGAGTTGAAAAATGGAGCTCAGGGGCACTGCAATTCACAAACCTGCAGAGTTATAAATGATAACTCTCGTCCACAAATATATTGAGGGAAGGCAATTAAGAGGATTCGAAAGCAAGGCCGAATTGCAGGAAACAGATTTCAGGAGGTAGATTCGAATCGCCTTGAAAGCACATGAAAAGCGGCAAAACGTCGACAATGATGCCCTTGGCCAAAAAGGGCGTATGCGTTTTTTCCTGAATATATTCAGGAAAAAACGCATACGCCCTTTTTGGCCAACCAAGCCACCTGGAAAGGCAAATCAGCGCTACAAAGAAGTCTCGCTTCCCATCGGTCAAAAGGGCCATGCTGAAAAAAGTGTAAAAACCAGAAATGCAGGACAGGCCAAGGAGAAATGGGAGCCTTGCTACGCAGATGGGTGGGTTGCAAATTGCCAACAGCCACTCTGGAGAAGTGTACGGTGTGTCCGGAAACATCTAAAAAACACAGCTTAGAGAGCATTGGGCACTTCTGCTCATGGGCGTATAAATTGGGAAAGCTGAAAATCAGCAAGACACAGGCACCCCAAAGTTTAGGGCTGCTCTGTTGACAAAACCTCCACTTCATTACACCTTAAATATCCCAGGAAAGAGAAAAATGGATAAAGAATTTCTGGTCCTTATGTACAAGGGACTATCACTCAGCCATGAAATCAATGTCATAAGGCTAGTAGCATCATGATGAGTGGATTTAGGTACGAGGATTCTAAGTGAAATAAGTCACACAGAAAAAGACACTTATCATAAGATATCACTTATAGAGGGAATGTAAAATCCGCTACACTTGAACTGAATTACAAAACAGAACAGTCACACGTTTAGAAAACACACTATGGCTGCTTCACGGGAAAGGTGAGGTGGGGTGATGCATAAAACAAGGGTTTCAAATTAGCTCACATACCGTTCCATAAACCCAATATGTAATAGACAAGACCTACTCCTTCCTCAGTGAACTGGACTCAACACCTCCTATTCACCGCACAAGAATATATCTGACTAGTAAGAATCTTAAAACCTATGTATGATTATCTCTCTGTAAGTGAGTCAAGTGGGTGTAAAGCGGCATAAACACAGCAGTGAACAGCAGCTAAACCCCATTATAAAAATAAATTACTTTTCAAAACCCATGAAACAAAGACAGTGAAAGAGAGAGAAATTCTTACAAAATTCGTTCAGGGGCTGTGAGGCAACCTGGATTGACCATACCTAGACACACAGCTGGAGGAGACATAAAGGTGGACACTCTTGGGCTTGAGAGGTTTGGTGAGGTTGGGTGAGCAAACGCAGACCCTTTAAAGTAATACTGCGTGGTACCCATCCCATGGGTCCCAAAACTCCAGGTTCAAGGGCATCTTCCTACATCGAAAACATGCATGAGAATCCAAGAAGATGGTACACCGTGTGATCGGGAAAGGTTTCTAAAACGCACCTCATTTCTCATCTCCTTGTGCTCGGGTTCGCCATTCCAGCCGCTTTACTAGCAATCTCCCTACTTGGAGAATCAGCACCTTTAACCTCCTGTTCCGTACAGGTTGCAATTTGTCCTGAGGATGAACGGGAAGAGGGGGAACCAATGAGAGACAAGCTCTAGGTGTGGGGGCAGGCACAGGTCACTCTATTTTCCCATCAGGAAGAAGAGATAACCACAGGCTCAGCCTGCCCCCCGGAACCAGAATAGGGCCAGAAGCCATCCTGCGCTTTTGCGGCCAGCTCCCACAAAAGCGAGTTGAAAAATGGAGCTCAGGGGCACTGCAATTCACAAACCTGCAGAGTTATAAATGATAACTCTCGTCCACAAATATATTGAGGGAAGGCAACGAAGAGGATTTGAAAGCAAGGCCGAATTGCAGGAAACAGATTTCAGGAGGTAGATTCGAATCGCCTTGAAAGCACATGAAAAGCGGCAAAACGTCGACAATGATGCCCTTGGCCAAAAAGGGCGTATGCGTTTTTTCCTGAATATATTCAGGAAAAAACGCATACGCCCTTTTTGGCCAACCAAGCCACCTGGAAAGGCAAATCAGCGCTACAAAGAAGTCTCGCTTCCCATCGGTCAAAAGGGCCATGCTGAAAAAAGTGTAAAAACCAGAAATGCAGGACAGGCCAAGGAGAAATGGGAGCCTTGCTACGCGGATGGGTGGGTTGCAAATTGCCAACAGCCACTCTGGAGAAGTGTACGGTGTGTCCGGAAACATCTAAAAAACACAGCTTAGAGAGCATTGGGCACTTCTGCTCATGGGCGTATAAATTGGGAAAGCTAAAAATCAGCAAGACACAGGCACCCCAAAGTTTAGGGCTGCTCTGTTGACAAAACCTCCACTTCATTACACCTTAAATATCCCAGGAAAGAGAAAAATGGATAAAGAATTTCTGGTCCTTATGTACAAGGGACTATCACTCAGCCATGAAATCAATGTCATAAGGCTAGTAGCATCATGATGAGTGGATTTAGGTACGAGGATTCTAAGTGAAATAAGTCACACAGAAAAAGACACTTATCATAAGATATCACTTATAGAGGGAATGTAAAATCCGCTACACTTGAACTGAATTACAAAACAGAACAGTCACACGTTTAGAAAACACACTATGGCTGCTTCACGGGAAAGGTGAGGTGGGGTGATGCATAAAACAAGGGTTTCAAATTAGCTCACATACCGTTCCATAAACCCAATATGTAATAGACAAGACCTACTCCTTCCTCAGTGAACTGGACTCAACACCTCCTATTCACCGCACAAGAATATATCTGACTAGTAAGAATCTTAAAACCTATGTATGATTATCTCTCTGTAAGTGAGTCAAGTGGGTGTAAAGCGGCATAAACACAGCAGTGAACAGCAGCTAAACCCCATTATAAAAATAAATTACTTTTCAAAACCCATGAAACAAAGACAGTGAAAGAGAGAGAAATTCTTACAAAATTCGTTCAGGGGCTGTGAGGCAACCTGGATTGACCATACCTAGACACACAGCTGGAGGAGACATAAAGGTGGACACTCTTGGGCTTGAGAGGTTTGGTGAGGTTGGGTGAGCAAACGCAGACCCTTTAAAGTAATACTGCGTGGTACCCATCCCATGGGTCCCAAAACTCCAGGTTCAAGGGCATCTTCCTACATCGAAAACATGCATGAGAATCCAAGAAGATGGTACACCGTGTGATCGGGAAAGGTTTCTAAAACGCACCTCATTTCTCATCTCCTTGTGCTCGGGTTCGCCATTCCAGCCGCTTTACTAGCAATCTCCCTACTTGGAGAATCAGCACCTTTAACCTCCTGTTCCGTACAGGTTGCAATTTGTCCTGAGGATGAACGGGAAGAGGGGGAACCAATGAGAGACAAGCTCTAGGTGTGGGGGCAGGCACAGGTCACTCTATTTTCCCATCAGGAAGAAGAGATAACCACAGGCTCAGCCTGCCCCCCGGAACCAGAATAGGGCCAGAAGCCATCCTGCGCTTTTGCGGCCAGCTCCCACAAAAGCGAGTTGAAAAATGGAGCTCAGGGGCACTGCAATTCACAAACCTGCAGAGTTATAAATGATAACTCTCGTCCACAAATATATTGAGGGAAGGCAACGAAGAGGATTTGAAAGCAAGGCCGAATTGCAGGAAACAGATTTCAGGAGGTAGATTCGAATCGCCTTGAAAGCACATGAAAAGCGGCAAAACGTCGACAATGATGCCCTTGGCCAAAAAGGGCGTATGTGTTTTTTCCTGAATATATTCAGGAAAAAACGCATACGCCCTTTTTGGCCAACCAAGCCACCTGGAAAGGCAAATCAGCGCTACAAAGAAGTCTCGCTTCCCATCGGTCAAAAGGGCCATGCTGAAAAAAGTGTAAAAACCAGAAATGCAGGACAGGCCAAGGAGAAATGGGAGCCTTGCTACGCGGATGGGTGGGTTGCAAATTGCCAACAGCCACTCTGGAGAAGTGTACGGTGTGTCCGGAAACATCTAAAAAACACAGCTTAGAGAGCATTGGGCACTTCTGCTCATGGGCGTATAAATTGGGAAAGCTAAAAATCAGCAAGACACAGGCACCCCAAAGTTTAGGGCTGCTCTGTTGACAAAACCTCCACTTCATTACACCTTAAATATCCCAGGAAAGAGAAAAATGGATAAAGAATTTCTGGTCCTTATGTACAAGGGACTATCACTCAGCCATGAAATCAATGTCATAAGGCTAGTAGCATCATGATGAGTGGATTTAGGTACGAGGATTCTAAGTGAAATAAGTCACACAGAAAAAGACACTTATCATAAGATATCACTTATAGAGGGAATGTAAAATCCGCTACACTTGAACTGAATTACAAAACAGAACAGTCACACGTTTAGAAAACACACTATGGCTGCTTCACGGGAAAGGTGAGGTGGGGTGATGCATAAAACAAGGGTTTCAAATTAGCTCACATACCGTTCCATAAACCCAATATGTAATAGACAAGACCTACTCCTTCCTCAGTGAACTGGACTCAACACCTCCTATTCACCGCACAAGAATATATCTGACTAGTAAGAATCTTAAAACCTATGTATGATTATCTCTCTGTAAGTGAGTCAAGTGGGTGTAAAGCGGCATAAACACAGCAGTGAACAGCAGCTAAACCCCATTATAAAAATAAATTACTTTTCAAAACCCATGAAACAAAGACAGTGAAAGAGAGAGAAATTCTTACAAAATTCGTTCAGGGGCTGTGAGGCAACCTGGATTGACCATACCTAGACACACAGCTGGAGGAGACATAAAGGTGGACACTCTTGGGCTTGAGAGGTTTGGTGAGGTTGGGTGAGCAAACGCAGACCCTTTAAAGTAATACTGCGTGGTACCCATCCCATGGGTCCCAAAACTCCAGGTTCAAGGGCATCTTCCTACATCGAAAACATGCATGAGAATCCAAGAAGATGGTACACCGTGTGATCGGGAAAGGTTTCTAAAACGCACCTCATTTCTCATCTCCTTGTGCTCGGGTTCGCCATTCCAGCCGCTTTACTAGCAATCTCCCTACTTGGAGAATCAGCACCTTTAACCTCCTGTTCCGTACAGGTTGCAATTTGTCCTGAGGATGAACGGGAAGAGGGGGAACCAATGAGAGACAAGCTCTAGGTGTGGGGGCAGGCACAGGTCACTCTATTTTCCCATCAGGAAGAAGAGATAACCACAGGCTCAGCCTGCCCCCCGGAACCAGAATAGGGCCAGAAGCCATCCTGCGCTTTTGCGGCCAGCTCCCACAAAAGCGAGTTGAAAAATGGAGCTCAGGGGCACTGCAATTCACAAACCTGCAGAGTTATAAATGATAACTCTCGTCCACAAATATATTGAGGGAAGGCAACGAAGAGGATTTGAAAGCAAGGCCGAATTGCAGGAAACAGATTTCAGGAGGTAGATTCGAATCGCCTTGAAAGCACATGAAAAGCGGCAAAACGTCGACAATGATGCCCTTGGCCAAAAAGGGCGTATGCGTTTTTTCCTGAATATATTCAGGAAAAAACGCATACGCCCTTTTTGGCCAACCAAGCCACTTGGAAAGGCAAATCAGCGCTACAAAGAAGTCTCGCTTCCCATCGGTCAAAAGGGCCATGCTGAAAAAAGTGTAAAAACCAGAAATGCAGGACAGGCCAAGGAGAAATGGGAGCCTTGCTACGCGGATGGGTGGGTTGCAAATTGCCAACAGCCACTCTGGAGAAGTGTACGGTGTGTCCGGAAACATCTAAAAAACACAGCTTAGAGAGCATTGGGCACTTCTGCTCATGGGCGTATAAATTGGGAAAGCTAAAAATCAGCAAGACACAGGCACCCCAAAGTTTAGGGCTGCTCTGTTGACAAAACCTCCACTTCATTACACCTTAAATATCCCAGGAAAGAGAAAAATGGATAAAGAATTTCTGGTCCTTATGTACAAGGGACTATCACTCAGCCATGAAATCAATGTCATAAGGCTAGTAGCATCATGATGAGTGGATTTAGGTACGAGGATTCTAAGTGAAATAAGTCACACAGAAAAAGACACTTATCATAAGATATCACTTATAGAGGGAATGTAAAATCCGCTACACTTGAACTGAATTACAAAACAGAACAGTCACACGTTTAGAAAACACACTATGGCTGCTTCACGGGAAAGGTGAGGTGGGGTGATGCATAAAACAAGGGTTTCAAATTAGCTCACATACCGTTCCATAAACCCAATATGTAATAGACAAGACCTACTCCTTCCTCAGTGAACTGGACTCAACACCTCCTATTCACCGCACAAGAATATATCTGACTAGTAAGAATCTTAAAACCTATGTATGATTATCTCTCTGTAAGTGAGTCAAGTGGGTGTAAAGCGGCATAAACACAGCAGTGAACAGCAGCTAAACCCCATTATAAAAATAAATTACTTTTCAAAACCCATGAAACAAAGACAGTGAAAGAGAGAGAAATTCTTACAAAATTCGTTCAGGGGCTGTGAGGCAACCTGGATTGACCATACCTAGACACACAGCTGGAGGAGACATAAAGGTGGACACTCTTGGGCTTGAGAGGTTTGGTGAGGTTGGGTGAGCAAACGCAGACCCTTTAAAGTAATACTGCGTGGTACCCATCCCATGGGTCCCAAAACTCCAGGTTCAAGGGCATCTTCCTACATCGAAAACATGCATGAGAATCCAAGAAGATGGTACACCGTGTGATCGGGAAAGGTTTCTAAAACGCACCTCATTTCTCATCTCCTTGTGCTCGGGTTCGCCATTCCAGCCGCTTTACTAGCAATCTCCCTACTTGGAGAATCAGCACCTTTAACCTCCTGTTCCGTACAGGTTGCAATTTGTCCTGAGGATGAACGGGAAGAGGGGGAACCAATGAGAGACAAGCTCTAGGTGTGGGGGCAGGCACAGGTCACTCTATTTTCCCATCAGGAAGAAGAGATAACCACAGGCTCAGCCTGCCCCCCGGAACCAGAATAGGGCCAGAAGCCATCCTGCGCTTTTGCGGCCAGCTCCCACAAAAGCGAGTTGAAAAATGGAGCTCAGGGGCACTGCAATTCACAAACCTGCAGAGTTATAAATGATAACTCTCGTCCACAAATATATTGAGGGAAGGCAATTAAGAGGATTCGAAAGCAAGGCCGAATTGCAGGAAACAGATTTCAGGAGGTAGATTCGAATCGCCTTGAAAGCACATGAAAAGCGGCAAAACGTCGACAATGATGCCCTTGGCCAAAAAGGGCGTATGCGTTTTTTCCTGAATATATTCAGGAAAAAACGCATACGCCCTTTTTGGCCAACCAAGCCACCTGGAAAGGCAAATCAGCGCTACAAAGAAGTCTCGCTTCCCATCGGTCAAAAGGGCCATGCTGAAAAAAGTGTAAAAACCAGAAATGCAGGACAGGCCAAGGAGAAATGGGAGCCTTGCTACGCAGATGGGTGGGTTGCAAATTGCCAACAGCCACTCTGGAGAAGTGTACGGTGTGTCCGGAAACATCTAAAAAACACAGCTTAGAGAGCATTGGGCACTTCTGCTCATGGGCGTATAAATTGGGAAAGCTGAAAATCAGCAAGACACAGGCACCCCAAAGTTTAGGGCTGCTCTGTTGACAAAACCTCCACTTCATTACACCTTAAATATCCCAGGAAAGAGAAAAATGGATAAAGAATTTCTGGTCCTTATGTACAAGGGACTATCACTCAGCCATGAAATCAATGTCATAAGGCTAGTAGCATCATGATGAGTGGATTTAGGTACGAGGATTCTAAGTGAAATAAGTCACACAGAAAAAGACACTTATCATAAGATATCACTTATAGAGGGAATGTAAAATCCGCTACACTTGAACTGAATTACAAAACAGAACAGTCACACGTTTAGAAAACACACTATGGCTGCTTCACGGGAAAGGTGAGGTGGGGTGATGCATAAAACAAGGGTTTCAAATTAGCTCACATACCGTTCCATAAACCCAATATGTAATAGACAAGACCTACTCCTTCCTCAGTGAACTGGACTCAACACCTCCTATTCACCGCACAAGAATATATCTGACTAGTAAGAATCTTAAAACCTATGTATGATTATCTCTCTGTAAGTGAGTCAAGTGGGTGTAAAGCGGCATAAACACAGCAGTGAACAGCAGCTAAACCCCATTATAAAAATAAATTACTTTTCAAAACCCATGAAACAAAGACAGTGAAAGAGAGAGAAATTCTTACAAAATTCGTTCAGGGGCTGTGAGGCAACCTGGATTGACCATACCTAGACACACAGCTGGAGGAGACATAAAGGTGGACACTCTTGGGCTTGAGAGGTTTGGTGAGGTTGGGTGAGCAAACGCAGACCCTTTAAAGTAATACTGCGTGGTACCCATCCCATGGGTCCCAAAACTCCAGGTTCAAGGGCATCTTCCTACATCGAAAACATGCATGAGAATCCAAGAAGATGGTACACCGTGTGATCGGGAAAGGTTTCTAAAACGCACCTCATTTCTCATCTCCTTGTGCTCGGGTTCGCCATTCCAGCCGCTTTACTAGCAATCTCCCTACTTGGAGAATCAGCACCTTTAACCTCCTGTTCCGTACAGGTTGCAATTTGTCCTGAGGATGAACGGGAAGAGGGGGAACCAATGAGAGACAAGCTCTAGGTGTGGGGGCAGGCACAGGTCACTCTATTTTCCCATCAGGAAGAAGAGATAACCACAGGCTCAGCCTGCCCCCCGGAACCAGAATAGGGCCAGAAGCCATCCTGCGCTTTTGCGGCCAGCTCCCACAAAAGCGAGTTGAAAAATGGAGCTCAGGGGCACTGCAATTCACAAACCTGCAGAGTTATAAATGATAACTCTCGTCCACAAATATATTGAGGGAAGGCAACGAAGAGGATTTGAAAGCAAGGCCGAATTGCAGGAAACAGATTTCAGGAGGTAGATTCGAATCGCCTTGAAAGCACATGAAAAGCGGCAAAACGTCGACAATGATGCCCTTGGCCAAAAAGGGCGTATGCGTTTTTTCCTGAATATATTCAGGAAAAAACGCATACGCCCTTTTTGGCCAACCAAGCCACCTGGAAAGGCAAATCAGCGCTACAAAGAAGTCTCGCTTCCCATCGGTCAAAAGGGCCATGCTGAAAAAAGTGTAAAAACCAGAAATGCAGGACAGGCCAAGGAGAAATGGGAGCCTTGCTACGCGGATGGGTGGGTTGCAAATTGCCAACAGCCACTCTGGAGAAGTGTACGGTGTGTCCGGAAACATCTAAAAAACACAGCTTAGAGAGCATTGGGCACTTCTGCTCATGGGCGTATAAATTGGGAAAGCTAAAAATCAGCAAGACACAGGCACCCCAAAGTTTAGGGCTGCTCTGTTGACAAAACCTCCACTTCATTACACCTTAAATATCCCAGGAAAGAGAAAAATGGATAAAGAATTTCTGGTCCTTATGTACAAGGGACTATCACTCAGCCATGAAATCAATGTCATAAGGCTAGTAGCATCATGATGAGTGGATTTAGGTACGAGGATTCTAAGTGAAATAAGTCACACAGAAAAAGACACTTATCATAAGATATCACTTATAGAGGGAATGTAAAATCCGCTACACTTGAACTGAATTACAAAACAGAACAGTCACACGTTTAGAAAACACACTATGGCTGCTTCACGGGAAAGGTGAGGTGGGGTGATGCATAAAACAAGGGTTTCAAATTAGCTCACATACCGTTCCATAAACCCAATATGTAATAGACAAGACCTACTCCTTCCTCAGTGAACTGGACTCAACACCTCCTATTCACCGCACAAGAATATATCTGACTAGTAAGAATCTTAAAACCTATGTATGATTATCTCTCTGTAAGTGAGTCAAGTGGGTGTAAAGCGGCATAAACACAGCAGTGAACAGCAGCTAAACCCCATTATAAAAATAAATTACTTTTCAAAACCCATGAAACAAAGACAGTGAAAGAGAGAGAAATTCTTACAAAATTCGTTCAGGGGCTGTGAGGCAACCTGGATTGACCATACCTAGACACACAGCTGGAGGAGACATAAAGGTGGACACTCTTGGGCTTGAGAGGTTTGGTGAGGTTGGGTGAGCAAACGCAGACCCTTTAAAGTAATACTGCGTGGTACCCATCCCATGGGTCCCAAAACTCCAGGTTCAAGGGCATCTTCCTACATCGAAAACATGCATGAGAATCCAAGAAGATGGTACACCGTGTGATCGGGAAAGGTTTCTAAAACGCACCTCATTTCTCATCTCCTTGTGCTCGGGTTCGCCATTCCAGCCGCTTTACTAGCAATCTCCCTACTTGGAGAATCAGCACCTTTAACCTCCTGTTCCGTACAGGTTGCAATTTGTCCTGAGGATGAACGGGAAGAGGGGGAACCAATGAGAGACAAGCTCTAGGTGTGGGGGCAGGCACAGGTCACTCTATTTTCCCATCAGGAAGAAGAGATAACCACAGGCTCAGCCTGCCCCCCGGAACCAGAATAGGGCCAGAAGCCATCCTGCGCTTTTGCGGCCAGCTCCCACAAAAGCGAGTTGAAAAATGGAGCTCAGGGGCACTGCAATTCACAAACCTGCAGAGTTATAAATGATAACTCTCGTCCACAAATATATTGAGGGAAGGCAACGAAGAGGATTTGAAAGCAAGGCCGAATTGCAGGAAACAGATTTCAGGAGGTAGATTCGAATCGCCTTGAAAGCACATGAAAAGCGGCAAAACGTCGACAATGATGCCCTTGGCCAAAAAGGGCGTATGTGTTTTTTCCTGAATATATTCAGGAAAAAACGCATACGCCCTTTTTGGCCAACCAAGCCACCTGGAAAGGCAAATCAGCGCTACAAAGAAGTCTCGCTTCCCATCGGTCAAAAGGGCCATGCTGAAAAAAGTGTAAAAACCAGAAATGCAGGACAGGCCAAGGAGAAATGGGAGCCTTGCTACGCGGATGGGTGGGTTGCAAATTGCCAACAGCCACTCTGGAGAAGTGTACGGTGTGTCCGGAAACATCTAAAAAACACAGCTTAGAGAGCATTGGGCACTTCTGCTCATGGGCGTATAAATTGGGAAAGCTAAAAATCAGCAAGACACAGGCACCCCAAAGTTTAGGGCTGCTCTGTTGACAAAACCTCCACTTCATTACACCTTAAATATCCCAGGAAAGAGAAAAATGGATAAAGAATTTCTGGTCCTTATGTACAAGGGACTATCACTCAGCCATGAAATCAATGTCATAAGGCTAGTAGCATCATGATGAGTGGATTTAGGTACGAGGATTCTAAGTGAAATAAGTCACACAGAAAAAGACACTTATCATAAGATATCACTTATAGAGGGAATGTAAAATCCGCTACACTTGAACTGAATTACAAAACAGAACAGTCACACGTTTAGAAAACACACTATGGCTGCTTCACGGGAAAGGTGAGGTGGGGTGATGCATAAAACAAGGGTTTCAAATTAGCTCACATACCGTTCCATAAACCCAATATGTAATAGACAAGACCTACTCCTTCCTCAGTGAACTGGACTCAACACCTCCTATTCACCGCACAAGAATATATCTGACTAGTAAGAATCTTAAAACCTATGTATGATTATCTCTCTGTAAGTGAGTCAAGTGGGTGTAAAGCGGCATAAACACAGCAGTGAACAGCAGCTAAACCCCATTATAAAAATAAATTACTTTTCAAAACCCATGAAACAAAGACAGTGAAAGAGAGAGAAATTCTTACAAAATTCGTTCAGGGGCTGTGAGGCAACCTGGATTGACCATACCTAGACACACAGCTGGAGGAGACATAAAGGTGGACACTCTTGGGCTTGAGAGGTTTGGTGAGGTTGGGTGAGCAAACGCAGACCCTTTAAAGTAATACTGCGTGGTACCCATCCCATGGGTCCCAAAACTCCAGGTTCAAGGGCATCTTCCTACATCGAAAACATGCATGAGAATCCAAGAAGATGGTACACCGTGTGATCGGGAAAGGTTTCTAAAACGCACCTCATTTCTCATCTCCTTGTGCTCGGGTTCGCCATTCCAGCCGCTTTACTAGCAATCTCCCTACTTGGAGAATCAGCACCTTTAACCTCCTGTTCCGTACAGGTTGCAATTTGTCCTGAGGATGAACGGGAAGAGGGGGAACCAATGAGAGACAAGCTCTAGGTGTGGGGGCAGGCACAGGTCACTCTATTTTCCCATCAGGAAGAAGAGATAACCACAGGCTCAGCCTGCCCCCCGGAACCAGAATAGGGCCAGAAGCCATCCTGCGCTTTTGCGGCCAGCTCCCACAAAAGCGAGTTGAAAAATGGAGCTCAGGGGCACTGCAATTCACAAACCTGCAGAGTTATAAATGATAACTCTCGTCCACAAATATATTGAGGGAAGGCAACGAAGAGGATTTGAAAGCAAGGCCGAATTGCAGGAAACAGATTTCAGGAGGTAGATTCGAATCGCCTTGAAAGCACATGAAAAGCGGCAAAACGTCGACAATGATGCCCTTGGCCAAAAAGGGCGTATGCGTTTTTTCCTGAATATATTCAGGAAAAAACGCATACGCCCTTTTTGGCCAACCAAGCCACCTGGAAAGGCAAATCAGCGCTACAAAGAAGTCTCGCTTCCCATCGGTCAAAAGGGCCATGCTGAAAAAAGTGTAAAAACCAGAAATGCAGGACAGGCCAAGGAGAAATGGGAGCCTTGCTACGCGGATGGGTGGGTTGCAAATTGCCAACAGCCACTCTGGAGAAGTGTACGGTGTGTCCGGAAACATCTAAAAAACACAGCTTAGAGAGCATTGGGCACTTCTGCTCATGGGCGTATAAATTGGGAAAGCTAAAAATCAGCAAGACACAGGCACCCCAAAGTTTAGGGCTGCTCTGTTGACAAAACCTCCACTTCATTACACCTTAAATATCCCAGGAAAGAGAAAAATGGATAAAGAATTTCTGGTCCTTATGTACAAGGGACTATCACTCAGCCATGAAATCAATGTCATAAGGCTAGTAGCATCATGATGAGTGGATTTAGGTACGAGGATTCTAAGTGAAATAAGTCACACAGAAAAAGACACTTATCATAAGATATCACTTATAGAGGGAATGTAAAATCCGCTACACTTGAACTGAATTACAAAACAGAACAGTCACACGTTTAGAAAACACACTATGGCTGCTTCACGGGAAAGGTGAGGTGGGGTGATGCATAAAACAAGGGTTTCAAATTAGCTCACATACCGTTCCATAAACCCAATATGTAATAGACAAGACCTACTCCTTCCTCAGTGAACTGGACTCAACACCTCCTATTCACCGCACAAGAATATATCTGACTAGTAAGAATCTTAAAACCTATGTATGATTATCTCTCTGTAAGTGAGTCAAGTGGGTGTAAAGCGGCATAAACACAGCAGTGAACAGCAGCTAAACCCCATTATAAAAATAAATTACTTTTCAAAACCCATGAAACAAAGACAGTGAAAGAGAGAGAAATTCTTACAAAATTCGTTCAGGGGCTGTGAGGCAACCTGGATTGACCATACCTAGACACACAGCTGGAGGAGACATAAAGGTGGACACTCTTGGGCTTGAGAGGTTTGGTGAGGTTGGGTGAGCAAACGCAGACCCTTTAAAGTAATACTGCGTGGTACCCATCCCATGGGTCCCAAAACTCCAGGTTCAAGGGCATCTTCCTACATCGAAAACATGCATGAGAATCCAAGAAGATGGTACACCGTGTGATCGGGAAAGGTTTCTAAAACGCACCTCATTTCTCATCTCCTTGTGCTCGGGTTCGCCATTCCAGCCGCTTTACTAGCAATCTCCCTACTTGGAGAATCAGCACCTTTAACCTCCTGTTCCGTACAGGTTGCAATTTGTCCTGAGGATGAACGGGAAGAGGGGGAACCAATGAGAGACAAGCTCTAGGTGTGGGGGCAGGCACAGGTCACTCTATTTTCCCATCAGGAAGAAGAGATAACCACAGGCTCAGCCTGCCCCCCGGAACCAGAATAGGGCCAGAAGCCATCCTGCGCTTTTGCGGCCAGCTCCCACAAAAGCGAGTTGAAAAATGGAGCTCAGGGGCACTGCAATTCACAAACCTGCAGAGTTATAAATGATAACTCTCGTCCACAAATATATTGAGGGAAGGCAACGAAGAGGATTTGAAAGCAAGGCCGAATTGCAGGAAACAGATTTCAGGAGGTAGATTCGAATCGCCTTGAAAGCACATGAAAAGCGGCAAAACGTCGACAATGATGCCCTTGGCCAAAAAGGGCGTATGTGTTTTTTCCTGAATATATTCAGGAAAAAACGCATACGCCCTTTTTGGCCAACCAAGCCACCTGGAAAGGCAAATCAGCGCTACAAAGAAGTCTCGCTTCCCATCGGTCAAAAGGGCCATGCTGAAAAAAGTGTAAAAACCAGAAATGCAGGACAGGCCAAGGAGAAATGGGAGCCTTGCTACGCGGATGGGTGGGTTGCAAATTGCCAACAGCCACTCTGGAGAAGTGTACGGTGTGTCCGGAAACATCTAAAAAACACAGCTTAGAGAGCATTGGGCACTTCTGCTCATGGGCGTATAAATTGGGAAAGCTAAAAATCAGCAAGACACAGGCACCCCAAAGTTTAGGGCTGCTCTGTTGACAAAACCTCCACTTCATTACACCTTAAATATCCCAGGAAAGAGAAAAATGGATAAAGAATTTCTGGTCCTTATGTACAAGGGACTATCACTCAGCCATGAAATCAATGTCATAAGGCTAGTAGCATCATGATGAGTGGATTTAGGTACGAGGATTCTAAGTGAAATAAGTCACACAGAAAAAGACACTTATCATAAGATATCACTTATAGAGGGAATGTAAAATCCGCTACACTTGAACTGAATTACAAAACAGAACAGTCACACGTTTAGAAAACACACTATGGCTGCTTCACGGGAAAGGTGAGGTGGGGTGATGCATAAAACAAGGGTTTCAAATTAGCTCACATACCGTTCCATAAACCCAATATGTAATAGACAAGACCTACTCCTTCCTCAGTGAACTGGACTCAACACCTCCTATTCACCGCACAAGAATATATCTGACTAGTAAGAATCTTAAAACCTATGTATGATTATCGCTCTGTAAGTGAGTCAAGTGGGTGTAAAGCGGCATAAACACAGCAGTGAACAGCAGCTAAACCCCATTATAAAAATAAATTACTTTTCAAAACCCATGAAACAAAGACAGTGAAAGAGAGAGAAATTCTTACAAAATTCGTTCAGGGGCTGTGAGGCAACCTGGATTGACCATACCTAGACACACAGCTGGAGGAGACATAAAGGTGGACACTCTTGGGCTTGAGAGGTTTGGTGAGGTTGGGTGAGCAAACGCAGACCCTTTAAAGTAATACTGCGTGGTACCCATCCCATGGGTCCCAAAACTCCAGGTTCAAGGGCATCTTCCTACATCGAAAACATGCATGAGAATCCAAGAAGATGGTACACCGTGTGATCGGGAAAGGTTTCTAAAACGCACCTCATTTCTCATCTCCTTGTGCTCGGGTTCGCCATTTCAGCCGCTTTACTAGCAATCTCCCTACTTGGAGAATCAGCACCTTTAACCTCCTGTTCCGTACAGGTTGCAATTTGTCCTGAGGATGAACGGGAAGAGGGGGAACCAATGAGAGACAAGCTCTAGGTGTGGGGGCAGGCACAGGTCACTCTATTTTCCCATCAGGAAGAAGAGATAACCACAGGCTCAGCCTGCCCCCCGGAACCAGAATAGGGCCAGAAGCCATCCTGCGCTTTTGCGGCCAGCTCCCACAAAAGCGAGTTGAAAAATGGAGCTCAGGGGCACTGCAATTCACAAACCTGCAGAGTTATAAATGATAACTCTCGTCCACAAATATATTGAGGGAAGGCAACGAAGAGGTTTCGAAAGCAAGGCCGAATTGCAGGAAACAGATTTCAGGAGGTAGATTCGAATCGCCTTGAAAGCACATGAAAAGCGGCAAAACGTCGACAATGATGCCCTTGGCCAAAAAGGGCGTATGCGTTTTTTCCTGAATATATTCAGGAAAAAACGCATACGCCCTTTTTGGCCAACCAAGCCACCTGGAAAGGCAAATCAGCGCTACAAAGAAGTCTCGCTTCCCATCGGTCAAAAGGGCCATGCTGAAAAAAGTGTAAAAACCAGAAATGCAGGACAGGCCAAGGAGAAATGGGAGCCTTGCTACGCGGATGGGTGGGTTGCAAATTGCCAACAGCCACTCTGGAGAAGTGTACGGTGTGTCCGGAAACATCTAAAAAACACAGCTTAGAGAGCATTGGGCACTTCTGCTCATGGGCGTATAAATTGGGAAAGCTAAAAATCAGCAAGACACAGGCACCCCAAAGTTTAGGGCTGCTCTGTTGACAAAACCTCCACTTCATTACACCTTAAATATCCCAGGAAAGAGAAAAATGGATAAAGAATTTCTGGTCCTTATGTACAAGGGACTATCACTCAGCCATGAAATCAATGTCATAAGGCTAGTAGCATCATGATGAGTGGATTTAGGTACGAGGATTCTAAGTGAAATAAGTCACACAGAAAAAGACACTTATCATAAGATATCACTTATAGAGGGAATGTAAAATCCGCTACACTTGAACTGAATTACAAAACAGAACAGTCACACGTTTAGAAAACACACTATGGCTGCTTCACGGGAAAGGTGAGGTGGGGTGATGCATAAAACAAGGGTTTCAAATTAGCTCACATACCGTTCCATAAACCCAATATGTAATAGACAAGACCTACTCCTTCCTCAGTGAACTGGACTCAACACCTCCTATTCACCGCACAAGAATATATCTGACTAGTAAGAATCTTAAAACCTATGTATGATTATCTCTCTGTAAGTGAGTCAAGTGGGTGTAAAGCGGCATAAACACAGCAGTGAACAGCAGCTAAACCCCATTATAAAAATAAATTACTTTTCAAAACCCATGAAACAAAGACAGTGAAAGAGAGAGAAATTCTTACAAAATTCGTTCAGGGGCTGTGAGGCAACCTGGATTGACCATACCTAGACACACAGCTGGAGGAGACATAAAGGTGGACACTCTTGGGCTTGAGAGGTTTGGTGAGGTTGGGTGAGCAAACGCAGACCCTTTAAAGTAATACTGCGTGGTACCCATCCCATGGGTCCCAAAACTCCAGGTTCAAGGGCATCTTCCTACATCGAAAACATGCATGAGAATCCAAGAAGATGGTACACCGTGTGATCGGGAAAGGTTTCTAAAACGCACCTCATTTCTCATCTCCTTGTGCTCGGGTTCGCCATTCCAGCCGCTTTACTAGCAATCTCCCTACTTGGAGAATCAGCACCTTTAACCTCCTGTTCCGTACAGGTTGCAATTTGTCCTGAGGATGAACGGGAAGAGGGGGAACCAATGAGAGACAAGCTCTAGGTGTGGGGGCAGGCACAGGTCACTCTATTTTCCCATCAGGAAGAAGAGATAACCACAGGCTCAGCCTGCCCCCCGGAACCAGAATAGGGCCAGAAGCCATCCTGCGCTTTTGCGGCCAGCTCCCACAAAAGCGAGTTGAAAAATGGAGCTCAGGGGCACTGCAATTCACAAACCTGCAGAGTTATAAATGATAACTCTCGTCCACAAATATATTGAGGGAAGGCAACGAAGAGGATTCGAAAGCAAGGCCGAATTGCAGGAAACAGATTTCAGGAGGTAGATTCGAATCGCCTTGAAAGCACATGAAAAGCGGCAAAACGTCGACAATGATGCCCTTGGCCAAAAAGGGCGTATGCGTTTTTTCCTGAATATATTCAGGAAAAAACGCATACGCCCTTTTTGGCCAACCAAGCCACCTGGAAAGGCAAATCAGCGCTACAAAGAAGTCTCGCTTCCCATCGGTCAAAAGGGCCATGCTGAAAAAAGTGTAAAAACCAGAAATGCAGGACAGGCCAAGGAGAAATGGGAGCCTTGCTACGCGGATGGGTGGGTTGCAAATTGCCAACAGCCACTCTGGAGAAGTGTACGGTGTGTCCGGAAACATCTAAAAAACACAGCTTAGAGAGCATTGGGCACTTCTGCTCATGGGCGTATAAATTGGGAAAGCTAAAAATCAGCAAGACACAGGCACCCCAAAGTTTAGGGCTGCTCTGTTGACAAAACCTCCACTTCATTACACCTTAAATATCCCAGGAAAGAGAAAAATGGATAAAGAATTTCTGGTCCTTATGTACAAGGGACTATCACTCAGCCATGAAATCAATGTCATAAGGCTAGTAGCATCATGATGAGTGGATTTAGGTACGAGGATTCTAAGTGAAATAAGTCACACAGAAAAAGACACTTATCATAAGATATCACTTATAGAGGGAATGTAAAATCCGCTACACTTGAACTGAATTACAAAACAGAACAGTCACACGTTTAGAAAACACACTATGGCTGCTTCACGGGAAAGGTGAGGTGGGGTGATGCATAAAACAAGGGTTTCAAATTAGCTCACATACCGTTCCATAAACCCAATATGTAATAGACAAGACCTACTCCTTCCTCAGTGAACTGGACTCAACACCTCCTATTCACCGCACAAGAATATATCTGACTAGTAAGAATCTTAAAACCTATGTATGATTATCGCTCTGTAAGTGAGTCAATTGGGTGTAAAGCCGCATAAACACAGCAGTGAACAGCAGCTAAACCCCATTATAAAAATAAATTACTTTTCAAAACCCATGAAACAAAGACAGTGAAAGAGAGAGAAATTCTTACAAAATTCGTTCAGGGGCTGTGAGGCAACCTGGATTGACCATACCTAGACACACAGCTGGAGGAGACATAAAGGTGGACACTCTTGGGCTTGAGAGGTTTGGTGAGGTTGGGTGAGCAAACGCAGACCCTTTAAAGTAATACTGCGTGGTACCCATCCCATGGGTCCCAAAACTCCAGGTTCAAGGGCATCTTCCTACATCGAAAACATGCATGAGAATCCAAGAAGATGGTACACCGTGTGATCGGGAAAGGTTTCTAAAACGCACCTCATTTCTCATCTCCTTGTGCTCGGGTTCGCCATTCCAGCCGCTTTACTAGCAATCTCCCTACTTGGAGAATCAGCACCTTTAACCTCCTGTTCCGTACAGGTTGCAATTTGTCCTGAGGATGAACGGGAAGAGGGGGAACCAATGAGAGACAAGCTCTAGGTGTGGGGGCAGGCACAGGTCACTCTATTTTCCCATCAGGAAGAAGAGATAACCACAGGCTCAGCCTGCCCCCCGGAACCAGAATAGGGCCAGAAGCCATCCTGCGCTTTTGCGGCCAGCTCCCACAAAAGCGAGTTGAAAAATGGAGCTCAGGGGCACTGCAATTCACAAACCTGCAGAGTTATAAATGATAACTCTCGTCCACAAATATATTGAGGGAAGGCAACGAAGAGGATTCGAAAGCAAGGCCGAATTGCAGGAAACAGATTTCAGGAGGTAGATTCGAATCGCCTTGAAAGCACATGAAAAGCGGCAAAACGTCGACAATGATGCCCTTGGCCAAAAAGGGCGTATGCGTTTTTTCCTGAATATATTCAGGAAAAAACGCATACGCCCTTTTTGGCCAACCAAGCCACCTGGAAAGGCAAATCAGCGCTACAAAGAAGTCTCGCTTCCCATCGGTCAAAAGGGCCATGCTGAAAAAAGTGTAAAAACCAGAAATGCAGGACAGGCCAAGGAGAAATGGGAGCCTTGCTACGCGGATGGGTGGGTTGCAAATTGCCAACAGCCACTCTGGAGAAGTGTACGGTGTGTCCGGAAACATCTAAAAAACACAGCTTAGAGAGCATTGGGCACTTCTGCTCATGGGCGTATAAATTGGGAAAGCTAAAAATCAGCAAGACACAGGCACCCCAAAGTTTAGGGCTGCTCTGTTGACAAAACCTCCACTTCATTACACCTTAAATATCCCAGGAAAGAGAAAAATGGATAAAGAATTTCTGGTCCTTATGTACAAGGGACTATCACTCAGCCATGAAATCAATGTCATAAGGCTAGTAGCATCATGATGAGTGGATTTAGGTACGAGGATTCTAAGTGAAATAAGTCACACAGAAAAAGACACTTATCATAAGATATCACTTATAGAGGGAATGTAAAATCCGCTACACTTGAACTGAATTACAAAACAGAACAGTCACACGTTTAGAAAACACACTATGGCTGCTTCACGGGAAAGGTGAGGTGGGGTGATGCATAAAACAAGGGTTTCAAATTAGCTCACATACCGTTCCATAAACCCAATATGTAATAGACAAGACCTACTCCTTCCTCAGTGAACTGGACTCAACACCTCCTATTCACCGCACAAGAATATATCTGACTAGTAAGAATCTTAAAACCTATGTATGATTATCTCTCTGTAAGTGAGTCAAGTGGGTGTAAAGCGGCATAAACACAGCAGTGAACAGCAGCTAAACCCCATTATAAAAATAAATTACTTTTCAAAACCCATGAAACAAAGACAGTGAAAGAGAGAGAAATTCTTACAAAATTCGTTCAGGGGCTGTGAGGAAACCTGGATTGACCATACCTAGACACACAGCTGGAGGAGACATAAAGGTGGACACTCTTGGGCTTGAGAGGTTTGGTGAGGTTGGGTGAGCAAACGCAGACCCTTTAAAGTAATACTGCGTGGTACCCATCCCATGGGTCCCAAAACTCCAGGTTCAAGGGCATCTTCCTACATCGAAAACATGCATGAGAATCCAAGAAGATGGTACACCGTGTGATCGGGAAAGGTTTCTAAAACGCACCTCATTTCTCATCTCCTTGTGCTCGGGTTCGCCATTCCAGCCGCTTTACTAGCAATCTCCCTACTTGGAGAATCAGCACCTTTAACCTCCTGTTCCGTACAGGTTGCAATTTGTCCTGAGGATGAACGGGAAGAGGGGGAACCAATGAGAGACAAGCTCTAGGTGTGGGGGCAGGCACAGGTCACTCTATTTTCCCATCAGGAAGAAGAGATAACCACAGGCTCAGCCTGCCCCCCGGAACCAGAATAGGGCCAGAAGCCATCCTGCGCTTTTGCGGCCAGCTCCCACAAAAGCGAGTTGAAAAATGGAGCTCAGGGGCACTGCAATTCACAAACCTGCAGAGTTATAAATGATAACTCTCGTCCACAAATATATTGAGGGAAGGCAACGAAGAGGATTTGAAAGCAAGGCCGAATTGCAGGAAACAGATTTCAGGAGGTAGATTCGAATCGCCTTGAAAGCACATGAAAAGCGGCAAAACGTCGACAATGATGCCCTTGGCCAAAAAGGGCGTATGCGTTTTTTCCTGAATATATTCAGGAAAAAACGCATACGCCCTTTTTGGCCAACCAAGCCACCTGGAAAGGCAAATCAGCGCTACAAAGAAGTCTCGCTTCCCATCGGTCAAAAGGGCCATGCTGAAAAAAGTGTAAAAACCAGAAATGCAGGACAGGCCAAGGAGAAATGGGAGCCTGGCTACGCGGATGGGTGGGTTGCAAATTGCCAACAGCCACTCTGGAGAAGTGTACGGTGTGTCCGGAAACATCTAAAAAACACAGCTTAGAGAGCATTGGGCACTTCTGCTCATGGGCGTATAAATTGGGAAAGCTAAAAATCAGCAAGACACAGGCACCCCAAAGTTTAGGGCTGCTCTGTTGACAAAACCTCCACTTCATTACACCTTAAATATCCCAGGAAAGAGAAAAATGGATAAAGAATTTCTGGTCCTTATGTACAAGGGACTATCACTCAGCCATGAAATCAATGTCATAAGGCTAGTAGCATCATGATGAGTGGATTTAGGTACGAGGATTCTAAGTGAAATAAGTCACACAGAAAAAGACACTTATCATAAGATATCACTTATAGAGGGAATGTAAAATCCGCTACACTTGAACTGAATTACAAAACAGAACAGTCACACGTTTAGAAAACACACTATGGCTGCTTCACGGGAAAGGTGAGGTGGGGTGATGCATAAAACAAGGGTTTCAAATTAGCTCACATACCGTTCCATAAACCCAATATGTAATAGACAAGACCTACTCCTTCCTCAGTGAACTGGACTCAACACCTCCTATTCACCGCACAAGAATATATCTGACTAGTAAGAATCTTAAAACCTATGTATGATTATCTCTCTGTAAGTGAGTCAAGTGGGTGTAAAGCGGCATAAACACAGCAGTGAACAGCAGCTAAACCCCATTATAAAAATAAATTACTTTTCAAAACCCATGAAACAAAGACAGTGAAAGAGAGAGAAATTCTTACAAAATTCGTTCAGGGGCTGTGAGGAAACCTGGATTGACCATACCTAGACACACAGCTGGAGGAGACATAAAGGTGGACACTCTTGGGCTTGAGAGGTTTGGTGAGGTTGGGTGAGCAAACGCAGACCCTTTAAAGTAATACTGCGTGGTACCCATCCCATGGGTCCCAAAACTCCAGGTTCAAGGGCATCTTCCTACATCGAAAACATGCATGAGAATCCAAGAAGATGGTACACCGTGTGATCGGGAAAGGTTTCTAAAACGCACCTCATTTCTCATCTCCTTGTGCTCGGGTTCGCCATTCCAGCCGCTTTACTAGCAATCTCCCTACTTGGAGAATCAGCACCTTTAACCTCCTGTTCCGTACAGGTTGCAATTTGTCCTGAGGATGAACGGGAAGAGGGGGAACCAATGAGAGACAAGCTCTAGGTGTGGGGGCAGGCACAGGTCACTCTATTTTCCCATCAGGAAGAAGAGATAACCACAGGCTCAGCCTGCCCCCCGGAACCAGAATAGGGCCAGAAGCCATCCTGCGCTTTTGCGGCCAGCTCCCACAAAAGCGAGTTGAAAAATGGAGCTCAGGGGCACTGCAATTCACAAACCTGCAGAGTTATAAATGATAACTCTCGTCCACAAATATATTGAGGGAAGGCAACGAAGAGGATTCGAAAGCAAGGCCGAATTGCAGGAAACAGATTTCAGGAGGTAGATTCGAATCGCCTTGAAAGCACATGAAAAGCGGCAAAACGTCGACAATGATGCCCTTGGCCAAAAAGGGCGTATGCGTTTTTTCCTGAATATATTCAGGAAAAAACGCATACGCCCTTTTTGGCCAACCAAGCCACCTGGAAAGGCAAATCAGCGCTACAAAGAAGTCTCGCTTCCCATCGGTCAAAAGGGCCATGCTGAAAAAAGTGTAAAAACCAGAAATGCAGGACAGGCCAAGGAGAAATGGGAGCCTTGCTACGCGGATGGGTGGGTTGCAAATTGCCAACAGCCACTCTGGAGAAGTGTACGGTGTGTCCGGAAACATCTAAAAAACACAGCTTAGAGAGCATTGGGCACTTCTGCTCATGGGCGTATAAATTGGGAAAGCTAAAAATCAGCAAGACACAGGCACCCCAAAGTTTAGGGCTGCTCTGTTGACAAAACCTCCACTTCATTACACCTTAAATATCCCAGGAAAGAGAAAAATGGATAAAGAATTTCTGGTCCTTATGTACAAGGGACTATCACTCAGCCATGAAATCAATGTCATAAGGCTAGTAGCATCATGATGAGTGGATTTAGGTACGAGGATTCTAAGTGAAATAAGTCACACAGAAAAAGACACTTATCATAAGATATCACTTATAGAGGGAATGTAAAATCCGCTACACTTGAACTGAATTACAAAACAGAACAGTCACACGTTTAGAAAACACACTATGGCTGCTTCACGGGAAAGGTGAGGTGGGGTGATGCATAAAACAAGGGTTTCAAATTAGCTCACATACCGTTCCATAAACCCAATATGTAATAGACAAGACCTACTCCTTCCTCAGTGAACTGGACTCAACACCTCCTATTCACCGCACAAGAATATATCTGACTAGTAAGAATCTTAAAACCTATGTATGATTATCGCTCTGTAAGTGAGTCAATTGGGTGTAAAGCCGCATAAACACAGCAGTGAACAGCAGCTAAACCCCATTATAAAAATAAATTACTTTTCAAAACCCATGAAACAAAGACAGTGAAAGAGAGAGAAATTCTTACAAAATTCGTTCAGGGGCTGTGAGGCAACCTGGATTGACCATACCTAGACACACAGCTGGAGGAGACATAAAGGTGGACACTCTTGGGCTTGAGAGGTTTGGTGAGGTTGGGTGAGCAAACGCAGACCCTTTAAAGTAATACTGCGTGGTACCCATCCCATGGGTCCCAAAACTCCAGGTTCAAGGGCATCTTCCTACATCGAAAACATGCATGAGAATCCAAGAAGATGGTACACCGTGTGATCGGGAAAGGTTTCTAAAACGCACCTCATTTCTCATCTCCTTGTGCTCGGGTTCGCCATTCCAGCCGCTTTACTAGCAATCTCCCTACTTGGAGAATCAGCACCTTTAACCTCCTGTTCCGTACAGGTTGCAATTTGTCCTGAGGATGAACGGGAAGAGGGGGAACCAATGAGAGACAAGCTCTAGGTGTGGGGGCAGGCACAGGTCACTCTATTTTCCCATCAGGAAGAAGAGATAACCACAGGCTCAGCCTGCCCCCCGGAACCAGAATAGGGCCAGAAGCCATCCTGCGCTTTTGCGGCCAGCTCCCACAAAAGCGAGTTGAAAAATGGAGCTCAGGGGCACTGCAATTCACAAACCTGCAGAGTTATAAATGATAACTCTCGTCCACAAATATATTGAGGGAAGGCAACGAAGAGGATTCGAAAGCAAGGCCGAATTGCAGGAAACAGATTTCAGGAGGTAGATTCGAATCGCCTTGAAAGCACATGAAAAGCGGCAAAACGTCGACAATGATGCCCTTGGCCAAAAAGGGCGTATGCGTTTTTTCCTGAATATATTCAGGAAAAAACGCATACGCCCTTTTTGGCCAACCAAGCCACCTGGAAAGGCAAATCAGCGCTACAAAGAAGTCTCGCTTCCCATCGGTCAAAAGGGCCATGCTGAAAAAAGTGTAAAAACCAGAAATGCAGGACAGGCCAAGGAGAAATGGGAGCCTTGCTACGCGGATGGGTGGGTTGCAAATTGCCAACAGCCACTCTGGAGAAGTGTACGGTGTGTCCGGAAACATCTAAAAAACACAGCTTAGAGAGCATTGGGCACTTCTGCTCATGGGCGTATAAATTGGGAAAGCTAAAAATCAGCAAGACACAGGCACCCCAAAGTTTAGGGCTGCTCTGTTGACAAAACCTCCACTTCATTACACCTTAAATATCCCAGGAAAGAGAAAAATGGATAAAGAATTTCTGGTCCTTATGTACAAGGGACTATCACTCAGCCATGAAATCAATGTCATAAGGCTAGTAGCATCATGATGAGTGGATTTAGGTACGAGGATTCTAAGTGAAATAAGTCACACAGAAAAAGACACTTATCATAAGATATCACTTATAGAGGGAATGTAAAATCCGCTACACTTGAACTGAATTACAAAACAGAACAGTCACACGTTTAGAAAACACACTATGGCTGCTTCACGGGAAAGGTGAGGTGGGGTGATGCATAAAACAAGGGTTTCAAATTAGCTCACATACCGTTCCATAAACCCAATATGTAATAGACAAGACCTACTCCTTCCTCAGTGAACTGGACTCAACACCTCCTATTCACCGCACAAGAATATATCTGACTAGTAAGAATCTTAAAACCTATGTATGATTATCTCTCTGTAAGTGAGTCAAGTGGGTGTAAAGCGGCATAAACACAGCAGTGAACAGCAGCTAAACCCCATTATAAAAATAAATTACTTTTCAAAACCCATGAAACAAAGACAGTGAAAGAGAGAGAAATTCTTACAAAATTCGTTCAGGGGCTGTGAGGAAACCTGGATTGACCATACCTAGACACACAGCTGGAGGAGACATAAAGGTGGACACTCTTGGGCTTGAGAGGTTTGGTGAGGTTGGGTGAGCAAACGCAGACCCTTTAAAGTAATACTGCGTGGTACCCATCCCATGGGTCCCAAAACTCCAGGTTCAAGGGCATCTTCCTACATCGAAAACATGCATGAGAATCCAAGAAGATGGTACACCGTGTGATCGGGAAAGGTTTCTAAAACGCACCTCATTTCTCATCTCCTTGTGCTCGGGTTCGCCATTCCAGCCGCTTTACTAGCAATCTCCCTACTTGGAGAATCAGCACCTTTAACCTCCTGTTCCGTACAGGTTGCAATTTGTCCTGAGGATGAACGGGAAGAGGGGGAACCAATGAGAGACAAGCTCTAGGTGTGGGGGCAGGCACAGGTCACTCTATTTTCCCATCAGGAAGAAGAGATAACCACAGGCTCAGCCTGCCCCCCGGAACCAGAATAGGGCCAGAAGCCATCCTGCGCTTTTGCGGCCAGCTCCCACAAAAGCGAGTTGAAAAATGGAGCTCAGGGGCACTGCAATTCACAAACCTGCAGAGTTATAAATGATAACTCTCGTCCACAAATATATTGAGGGAAGGCAACGAAGAGGATTTGAAAGCAAGGCCGAATTGCAGGAAACAGATTTCAGGAGGTAGATTCGAATCGCCTTGAAAGCACATGAAAAGCGGCAAAACGTCGACAATGATGCCCTTGGCCAAAAAGGGCGTATGCGTTTTTTCCTGAATATATTCAGGAAAAAACGCATACGCCCTTTTTGGCCAACCAAGCCACCTGGAAAGGCAAATCAGCGCTACAAAGAAGTCTCGCTTCCCATCGGTCAAAAGGGCCATGCTGAAAAAAGTGTAAAAACCAGAAATGCAGGACAGGCCAAGGAGAAATGGGAGCCTGGCTACGCGGATGGGTGGGTTGCAAATTGCCAACAGCCACTCTGGAGAAGTGTACGGTGTGTCCGGAAACATCTAAAAAACACAGCTTAGAGAGCATTGGGCACTTCTGCTCATGGGCGTATAAATTGGGAAAGCTAAAAATCAGCAAGACACAGGCACCCCAAAGTTTAGGGCTGCTCTGTTGACAAAACCTCCACTTCATTACACCTTAAATATCCCAGGAAAGAGAAAAATGGATAAAGAATTTCTGGTCCTTATGTACAAGGGACTATCACTCAGCCATGAAATCAATGTCATAAGGCTAGTAGCATCATGATGAGTGGATTTAGGTACGAGGATTCTAAGTGAAATAAGTCACACAGAAAAAGACACTTATCATAAGATATCACTTATAGAGGGAATGTAAAATCCGCTACACTTGAACTGAATTACAAAACAGAACAGTCACACGTTTAGAAAACACACTATGGCTGCTTCACGGGAAAGGTGAGGTGGGGTGATGCATAAAACAAGGGTTTCAAATTAGCTCACATACCGTTCCATAAACCCAATATGTAATAGACAAGACCTACTCCTTCCTCAGTGAACTGGACTCAACACCTCCTATTCACCGCACAAGAATATATCTGACTAGTAAGAATCTTAAAACCTATGTATGATTATCTCTCTGTAAGTGAGTCAAGTGGGTGTAAAGCGGCATAAACACAGCAGTGAACAGCAGCTAAACCCCATTATAAAAATAAATTACTTTTCAAAACCCATGAAACAAAGACAGTGAAAGAGAGAGAAATTCTTACAAAATTCGTTCAGGGGCTGTGAGGAAACCTGGATTGACCATACCTAGACACACAGCTGGAGGAGACATAAAGGTGGACACTCTTGGGCTTGAGAGGTTTGGTGAGGTTGGGTGAGCAAACGCAGACCCTTTAAAGTAATACTGCGTGGTACCCATCCCATGGGTCCCAAAACTCCAGGTTCAAGGGCATCTTCCTACATCGAAAACATGCATGAGAATCCAAGAAGATGGTACACCGTGTGATCGGGAAAGGTTTCTAAAACGCACCTCATTTCTCATCTCCTTGTGCTCGGGTTCGCCATTCCAGCCGCTTTACTAGCAATCTCCCTACTTGGAGAATCAGCACCTTTAACCTCCTGTTCCGTACAGGTTGCAATTTGTCCTGAGGATGAACGGGAAGAGGGGGAACCAATGAGAGACAAGCTCTAGGTGTGGGGGCAGGCACAGGTCACTCTATTTTCCCATCAGGAAGAAGAGATAACCACAGGCTCAGCCTGCCCCCCGGAACCAGAATAGGGCCAGAAGCCATCCTGCGCTTTTGCGGCCAGCTCCCACAAAAGCGAGTTGAAAAATGGAGCTCAGGGGCACTGCAATTCACAAACCTGCAGAGTTATAAATGATAACTCTCGTCCACAAATATATTGAGGGAAGGCAACGAAGAGGATTTGAAAGCAAGGCCGAATTGCAGGAAACAGATTTCAGGAGGTAGATTCGAATCGCCTTGAAAGCACATGAAAAGCGGCAAAACGTCGACAATGATGCCCTTGGCCAAAAAGGGCGTATGCGTTTTTTCCTGAATATATTCAGGAAAAAACGCATACGCCCTTTTTGGCCAACCAAGCCACCTGGAAAGGCAAATCAGCGCTACAAAGAAGTCTCGCTTCCCATCGGTCAAAAGGGCCATGCTGAAAAAAGTGTAAAAACCAGAAATGCAGGACAGGCCAAGGAGAAATGGGAGCCTGGCTACGCGGATGGGTGGGTTGCAAATTGCCAACAGCCACTCTGGAGAAGTGTACGGTGTGTCCGGAAACATCTAAAAAACACAGCTTAGAGAGCATTGGGCACTTCTGCTCATGGGCGTATAAATTGGGAAAGCTAAAAATCAGCAAGACACAGGCACCCCAAAGTTTAGGGCTGCTCTGTTGACAAAACCTCCACTTCATTACACCTTAAATATCCCAGGAAAGAGAAAAATGGATAAAGAATTTCTGGTCCTTATGTACAAGGGACTATCACTCAGCCATGAAATCAATGTCATAAGGCTAGTAGCATCATGATGAGTGGATTTAGGTACGAGGATTCTAAGTGAAATAAGTCACACAGAAAAAGACACTTATCATAAGATATCACTTATAGAGGGAATGTAAAATCCGCTACACTTGAACTGAATTACAAAACAGAACAGTCACACGTTTAGAAAACACACTATGGCTGCTTCACGGGAAAGGTGAGGTGGGGTGATGCATAAAACAAGGGTTTCAAATTAGCTCACATACCGTTCCATAAACCCAATATGTAATAGACAAGACCTACTCCTTCCTCAGTGAACTGGACTCAACACCTCCTATTCACCGCACAAGAATATATCTGACTAGTAAGAATCTTAAAACCTATGTATGATTATCTCTCTGTAAGTGAGTCAAGTGGGTGTAAAGCGGCATAAACACAGCAGTGAACAGCAGCTAAACCCCATTATAAAAATAAATTACTTTTCAAAACCCATGAAACAAAGACAGTGAAAGAGAGAGAAATTCTTACAAAATTCGTTCAGGGGCTGTGAGGCAACCTGGATTGACCATACCTAGACACACAGCTGGAGGAGACATAAAGGTGGACACTCTTGGGCTTGAGAGGTTTGGTGAGGTTGGGTGAGCAAACGCAGACCCTTTAAAGTAATACTGCGTGGTACCCATCCCATGGGTCCCAAAACTCCAGGTTCAAGGGCATCTTCCTACATCGAAAACATGCATGAGAATCCAAGAAGATGGTACACCGTGTGATCGGGAAAGGTTTCTAAAACGCACCTCATTTCTCATCTCCTTGTGCTCGGGTTCGCCATTTCAGCCGCTTTACTAGCAATCTCCCTACTTGGAGAATCAGCACCTTTAACCTCCTGTTCCGTACAGGTTGCAATTTGTCCTGAGGATGAACGGGAAGAGGGGGAACCAATGAGAGACAAGCTCTAGGTGTGGGGGCAGGCACAGGTCACTCTATTTTCCCATCAGGAAGAAGAGATAACCACAGGCTCAGCCTGCCCCCCGGAACCAGAATAGGGCCAGAAGCCATCCTGCGCTTTTGCGGCCAGCTCCCACAAAAGCGAGTTGAAAAATGGAGCTCAGGGGCACTGCAATTCACAAACCTGCAGAGTTATAAATGATAACTCTCGTCCACAAATATATTGAGGGAAGGCAACGAAGAGGTTTCGAAAGCAAGGCCGAATTGCAGGAAACAGATTTCAGGAGGTAGATTCGAATCGCCTTGAAAGCACATGAAAAGCGGCAAAACGTCGACAATGATGCCCTTGGCCAAAAAGGGCGTATGCGTTTTTTCCTGAATATATTCAGGAAAAAACGCATACGCCCTTTTTGGCCAACCAAGCCACCTGGAAAGGCAAATCAGCGCTACAAAGAAGTCTCGCTTCCCATCGGTCAAAAGGGCCATGCTGAAAAAAGTGTAAAAACCAGAAATGCAGGACAGGCCAAGGAGAAATGGGAGCCTTGCTACGCGGATGGGTGGGTTGCAAATTGCCAACAGCCACTCTGGAGAAGTGTACGGTGTGTCCGGAAACATCTAAAAAACACAGCTTAGAGAGCATTGGGCACTTCTGCTCATGGGCGTATAAATTGGGAAAGCTAAAAATCAGCAAGACACAGGCACCCCAAAGTTTAGGGCTGCTCTGTTGACAAAACCTCCACTTCATTACACCTTAAATATCCCAGGAAAGAGAAAAATGGATAAAGAATTTCTGGTCCTTATGTACAAGGGACTATCACTCAGCCATGAAATCAATGTCATAAGGCTAGTAGCATCATGATGAGTGGATTTAGGTACGAGGATTCTAAGTGAAATAAGTCACACAGAAAAAGACACTTATCATAAGATATCACTTATAGAGGGAATGTAAAATCCGCTACACTTGAACTGAATTACAAAACAGAACAGTCACACGTTTAGAAAACACACTATGGCTGCTTCACGGGAAAGGTGAGGTGGGGTGATGCATAAAACAAGGGTTTCAAATTAGCTCACATACCGTTCCATAAACCCAATATGTAATAGACAAGACCTACTCCTTCCTCAGTGAACTGGACTCAACACCTCCTATTCACCGCACAAGAATATATCTGACTAGTAAGAATCTTAAAACCTATGTATGATTATCGCTCTGTAAGTGAGTCAAGTGGGTGTAAAGCGGCATAAACACAGCAGTGAACAGCAGCTAAACCCCATTATAAAAATAAATTACTTTTCAAAACCCATGAAACAAAGACAGTGAAAGAGAGAGAAATTCTTACAAAATTCGTTCAGGGGCTGTGAGGCAACCTGGATTGACCATACCTAGACACACAGCTGGAGGAGACATAAAGGTGGACACTCTTGGGCTTGAGAGGTTTGGTGAGGTTGGGTGAGCAAACGCAGACCCTTTAAAGTAATACTGCATGGTACCCATCCCATGGGTCCCAAAACTCCAGGTTCAAGGGCATCTTCCTACATTGAAAACATGCATGAGAATCCAAGAAGATGGTACACCGTGTGATCGGGAAAGGTTTCTAAAACGCACCTCATTTCTCATCTCCTTGTGCTCGGGTTCGCCATTCCAGCCGCTTTACTAGCAATCTCCCTACTTGGAGAATCAGCACCTTTAACCTCCTGTTCCGTACAGGTTGCAATTTGTCCTGAGGATGAACGGGAAGAGGGGGAACCAATGAGAGACAAGCTCTAGGTGTGGGGGCAGGCACAGGTCACTCTATTTTCCCATCAGGAAGAAGAGATAACCACAGGCTCAGCCTGCCCCCCGGAACCAGAATAGGGCCAGAAGCCATCCTGCGCTTTTGCGGCCAGCTCCCACAAAAGCGAGTTGAAAAATGGAGCTCAGGGGCACTGCAATTCACAAACCTGCAGAGTTATAAATGATAACTCTCGTCCACAAATATATTGAGGGAAGGCAACGAAGAGGATTCGAAAGCAAGGCCGAATTGCAGGAAACAGATTTCAGGAGGTAGATTCGAATCGCCTTGAAAGCACATGAAAAGCGGCAAAACGTCGACAATGATGCCCTTGGCCAAAAAGGGCGTATGCGTTTTTTCCTGAATATATTCAGGAAAAAACGCATACGCCCTTTTTGGCCAACCAAGCCACCTGGAAAGGCAAATCAGCGCTACAAAGAAGTCTCGCTTCCCATCGGTCAAAAGGGCCATGCTGAAAAAAGTGTAAAAACCAGAAATGCAGGACAGGCCAAGGAGAAATGGGAGCCTTGCTACGCGGATGGGTGGGTTGCAAATTGCCAACAGCCACTCTGGAGAAGTGTACGGTGTGTCCGGAAACATCTAAAAAACACAGCTTAGAGAGCATTGGGCACTTCTGCTCATGGGCGTATAAATTGGGAAAGCTAAAAATCAGCAAGACACAGGCACCCCAAAGTTTAGGGCTGCTCTGTTGACAAAACCTCCACTTCATTACACCTTAAATATCCCAGGAAAGAGAAAAATGGATAAAGAATTTCTGGTCCTTATGTACAAGGGACTATCACTCAGCCATGAAATCAATGTCATAAGGCTAGTAGCATCATGATGAGTGGATTTAGGTACGAGGATTCTAAGTGAAATAAGTCACACAGAAAAAGACACTTATCATAAGATATCACTTATAGAGGGAATGTAAAATCCGCTACACTTGAACTGAATTACAAAACAGAACAGTCACACGTTTAGAAAACACACTATGGCTGCTTCACGGGAAAGGTGAGGTGGGGTGATGCATAAAACAAGGGTTTCAAATTAGCTCACATACCGTTCCATAAACCCAATATGTAATAGACAAGACCTACTCCTTCCTCAGTGAACTGGACTCAACACCTCCTATTCACCGCACAAGAATATATCTGACTAGTAAGAATCTTAAAACCTATGTATGATTATCGCTCTGTAAGTGAGTCAAGTGGGTGTAAAGCGGCATAAACACAGCAGTGAACAGCAGCTAAACCCCATTATAAAAATAAATTACTTTTCAAAACCCATGAAACAAAGACAGTGAAAGAGAGAGAAATTCTTACAAAATTCGTTCAGGGGCTGTGAGGCAACCTGGATTGACCATACCTAGACACACAGCTGGAGGAGACATAAAGGTGGACACTCTTGGGCTTGAGAGGTTTGGTGAGGTTGGGTGAGCAAACGCAGACCCTTTAAAGTAATACTGCATGGTACCCATCCCATGGGTCCCAAAACTCCAGGTTCAAGGGCATCTTCCTACATCGAAAACATGCATGAGAATCCAAGAAGATGGTACACCGTGTGATCGGGAAAGGTTTCTAAAACGCACCTCATTTCTCATCTCCTTGTGCTCGGGTTCGCCATTCCAGCCGCTTTACTAGCAATCTCCCTACTTGGAGAATCAGCACCTTTAACCTCCTGTTCCGTACAGGTTGCAATTTGTCCTGAGGATGAACGGGAAGAGGGGGAACCAATGAGAGACAAGCTCTAGGTGTGGGGGCAGGCACAGGTCACTCTATTTTCCCATCAGGAAGAAGAGATAACCACAGGCTCAGCCTGCCCCCCGGAACCAGAATAGGGCCAGAAGCCATCCTGCGCTTTTGCGGCCAGCTCCCACAAAAGCGAGTTGAAAAATGGAGCTCAGGGGCACTGCAATTCACAAACCTGCAGAGTTATAAATGATAACTCTCGTCCACAAATATATTGAGGGAAGGCAACGAAGAGGATTCGAAAGCAAGGCCGAATTGCAGGAAACAGATTTCAGGAGGTAGATTCGAATCGCCTTGAAAGCACATGAAAAGCGGCAAAACGTCGACAATGATGCCCTTGGCCAAAAAGGGCGTATGCGTTTTTTCCTGAATATATTCAGGAAAAAACGCATACGCCCTTTTTGGCCAACCAAGCCACCTGGAAAGGCAAATCAGCGCTACAAAGAAGTCTCGCTTCCCATCGGTCAAAAGGGCCATGCTGAAAAAAGTGTAAAAACCAGAAATGCAGGACAGGCCAAGGAGAAATGGGAGCCTTGCTACGTGGATGGGTGGGTTGCAAATTGCCAACAGCCACTCTGGAGAAGTGTACGGTGTGTCCGGAAACATCTAAAAAACACAGCTTAGAGAGCATTGGGCACTTCTGCTCATGGGCGTATAAATTGGGAAAGCTAAAAATCAGCAAGACACAGGCACCCCAAAGTTTAGGGCTGCTCTGTTGACAAAACCTCCACTTCATTACACCTTAAATATCCCAGGAAAGAGAAAAATGGATAAAGAATTTCTGGTCCTTATGTACAAGGGACTATCACTCAGCCATGAAATCAATGTCATAAGGCTAGTAGCATCATGATGAGTGGATTTAGGTACGAGGATTCTAAGTGAAATAAGTCACACAGAAAAAGACACTTATCATAAGATATCACTTATAGAGGGAATGTAAAATCCGCTACACTTGAACTGAATTACAAAACAGAACAGTCACACGTTTAGAAAACACACTATGGCTGCTTCACGGGAAAGGTGAGGTGGGGTGATGCATAAAACAAGGGTTTCAAATTAGCTCACATACCGTTCCATAAACCCAATATGTAATAGACAAGACCTACTCCTTCCTCAGTGAACTGGACTCAACACCTCCTATTCACCGCACAAGAATATATCTGACTAGTAAGAATCTTAAAACCTATGTATGATTATCGCTCTGTAAGTGAGTCAAGTGGGTGTAAAGCGGCATAAACACAGCAGTGAACAGCAGCTAAACCCCATTATAAAAATAAATTACTTTTCAAAACCCATGAAACAAAGACAGTGAAAGAGAGAGAAATTCTTACAAAATTCGTTCAGGGGCTGTGAGGCAACCTGGATTGACCATACCTAGACACACAGCTGGAGGAGACATAAAGGTGGACACTCTTGGGCTTGAGAGGTTTGGTGAGGTTGGGTGAGCAAACGCAGACCCTTTAAAGTAATACTGCATGGTACCCATCCCATGGGTCCCAAAACTCCAGGTTCAAGGGCATCTTCCTACATCGAAAACATGCATGAGAATCCAAGAAGATGGTACACCGTGTGATCGGGAAAGGTTTCTAAAACGCACCTCATTTCTCATCTCCTTGTGCTCGGGTTCGCCATTCCAGCCGCTTTACTAGCAATCTCCCTACTTGGAGAATCAGCACCTTTAACCTCCTGTTCCGTACAGGTTGCAATTTGTCCTGAGGATGAACGGGAAGAGGGGGAACCAATGAGAGACAAGCTCTAGGTGTGGGGGCAGGCACAGGTCACTCTATTTTCCCATCAGGAAGAAGAGATAACCACAGGCTCAGCCTGCCCCCCGGAACCAGAATAGGGCCAGAAGCCATCCTGCGCTTTTGCGGCCAGCTCCCACAAAAGCGAGTTGAAAAATGGAGCTCAGGGGCACTGCAATTCACAAACCTGCAGAGTTATAAATGATAACTCTCGTCCACAAATATATTGAGGGAAGGCAACGAAGAGGTTTCGAAAGCAAGGCAGAATTGCAGGAAACAGATTTCAGGAGGTAGATTCGAATCGCCTTGAAAGCACATGAAAAGCGGCAAAACGTTGACAATGATGCCCTTGGCCAAAAAGGGCGTATGCGTTTTTTCCTGAATATATTCAGGAAAAAACGCATACGCCCTTTTTGGCCAACCAAGCCACCTGGAAAGGCAAATCAGCGCTACAAAGAAGTCTCGCTTCCCATCGGTCAAAAGGGCCATGCTGAAAAAAGTGTAAAAACCAGAAATGCAGGACAGGCCAAGGAGAAATGGGAGCCTTGCTACGCGGATGGGTGGGTTGCAAATTGCCAACAGCCACTCTGGAGAAGTGTACGGTGTGTCCGGAAACATCTAAAAAACACAGCTTAGAGAGCATTGGGCACTTCTGCTCATGGGCGTATAAATTGGGAAAGCTAAAAATCAGCAAGACACAGGCACCCCAAAGTTTAGGGCTGCTCTGTTGACAAAACATCCACTTCATTACACCTTAAATATCCCAGGAAAGAGAAAAATGGATAAAGAATTTCTGGTCCTTATGTACAAGGGACTATCACTCAGCCATGAAATCAATGTCATAAGGCTAGTAGCATCATGATGAGTGGATTTAGGTACGAGGATTCTAAGTGAAATAAGTCACACAGAAAAAGACACTTATCATAAGATATCACTTATAGAAGGAATGTAAAATCCGCTACACTTGAACTGAATTACAAAACAGAACAGTCACACGTTTAGAAAACACACTATGGCTGCTTCACGGGAAAGGTGAGGTGGGGTGATGCATAAAACAAGGGTTTCAAATTAGCTCACATACCGTTCCATAAACCCAATATGTAATAGACAAGACCTACTCCTTCCTCAGTGAACTGGACTCAACACCTCCTATTCACCGCACAAGAATATATCTGACTAGTAAGAATCTTAAAACCTATGTATGATTATCTCTCTGTAAGTGAGTCAAGTGGGTGTAAAGCGGCATAAACACAGCAGTGAACAGCAGCTAAACCCCATTATAAAAATAAATTACTTTTCAAAACCCATGAAACAAAGACAGTGAAAGAGAGAGAAATTCTTACAAAATTCGTTCAGGGGCTGTGAGGCAACCTGGATTGACCATACCTAGACACACAGCTGGAGGAGACATAAAGGTGGACACTCTTGGGCTTGAGAGGTTTGGTGAGGTTGGGTGAGCAAACGCAGACCCTTTAAAGTAATACTGCATGGTACCCATCCCATGGGTCCCAAAACTCCAGGTTCAAGGGCATCTTCCTACATCGAAAACATGCATGAGAATCCAAGAAGATGGTACACCGTGTGATCGGGAAAGGTTTCTAAAACGCACCTCATTTCTCATCTCCTTGTGCTCGGGTTCGCCATTCCAGCCGCTTTACTAGCAATCTCCCTACTTGGAGAATCAGCACCTTTAACCTCCTGTTCCGTACAGGTTGCAATTTGTCCTGAGGATGAACGGGAAGAGGGGGAACCAATGAGAGACAAGCTCTAGGTGTGGGGGCAGGCACAGGTCACTCTATTTTCCCATCAGGAAGAAGAGATAACCACAGGCTCAGCCTGCCCCCCGGAACCAGAATAGGGCCAGAAGCCATCCTGCGCTTTTGCGGCCAGCTCCCACAAAAGCGAGTTGAAAAATGGAGCTCAGGGGCACTGCAATTCACAAACCTGCAGAGTTATAAATGATAACTCTCGTCCACAAATATATTGAGGGAAGGCAACGAAGAGGTTTCGAAAGCAAGGCCGAATTGCAGGAAACAGATTTCAGGAGGTAGATTCGAATCGCCTTGAAAGCACATGAAAAGCGGCAAAACGTCGACAATGATGCCCTTGGCCAAAAAGGGCGTATGCGTTTTTTCCTGAATATATTCAGGAAAAAACGCATACGCCCTTTTTGGCCAACCAAGCCACCTGGAAAGGCAAATCAGCGCTACAAAGAAGTCTCGCTTCCCATCGGTCAAAAGGGCCATGCTGAAAAAAGTGTAAAAGCCAGAAATGCAGGACAGGCCAAGGAGAAATGGGAGCCTGGCTACGCGGATGGGTGGGTTGCAAATTGCCAACAGCCACTCTGGAGAAGTGTACGGTGTGTCCGGAAACATCTAAAAAACACAGCTTAGAGAGCATTGGGCACTTCTGCTCATGGGCGTATAAATTGGGAAAGCTAAAAATCAGCAAGACACAGGCACCCCAAAGTTTAGGGCTGCTCTGTTGACAAAACATCCACTTCATGACACCTTAAATATCCCAGGAAAGAGAAAAATGGATAAAGAATTTCTGGTCCTTATGTACAAGGGACCATCACTCAGCCATGAAATCAATGTCATAAGGCTAGTAGCATCATGATGAGTGGATTTAGGTACGAGGATTCTAAGTGAAATAAGTCACACAGAAAAAGACACTTATCATAAGATATCACTTATAGAGGGAATGTAAAATCCGCTACACTTGAACTGAATTACAAAACAGAACAGTCACACGTTTAGAAAACACACTATGGCTGCTTCACGGGAAAGGTGAGGTGGGGTGATGCATAAAACAAGGGTTTCAAATTAGCTCACATACCGTTCCATAAACCCAATATGTAATAGACAAGACCTACTCCTTCCTCAGTGAACTGGACTCAACACCTCCTATTCACCGCACAAGAATATATCTGACTAGTAAGAATCTTAAAACCTATGTATGATTATCTCTCTGTAAGTGAGTCAAGTGGGTGTAAAGCGGCATAAACACAGCAGTGAACAGCAGCTAAACCCCATTATAAAAATAAATTACTTTTCAAAACCCATGAAACAAAGACAGTGAAAGAGAGAGAAATTCTTACAAAATTCGTTCAGGGGCTGTGAGGCAACCTGGATTGACCATACCTAGACACACAGCTGGAGGAGACATAAAGGTTGACACTCTTGGGCTTGAGAGGTTTGGTGAGGTTGGGTGAGCAAACGCAGACCCTTTAAAGTAATACTGCATGGTACCCATCCCATGGGTCCCAAAACTCCAGGTTCAAGGGCATCTTCCTACATCGAAAACATGCATGAGAATCCAAGAAGATGGTACACCGTGTGATCGGGAAAGGTTTCTAAAACGCACCTCATTTCTCATCTCCTTGTGCTCGGGTTCGCCATTCCAGCCGCTTTACTAGCAATCTCCCTACTTGGAGAATCAGCACCTTTAACCTCCTGTTCCGTACAGGTTGCAATTTGTCCTGAGGATGAACGGGAAGAGGGGGAACCAATGAGAGACAAGCTCTAGGTGTGGGGGCAGGCACAGGTCACTCTATTTTCCCATCAGGAAGAAGAGATAACCACAGGCTCAGCCTGCCCCCCGGAACCAGAATAGGGCCAGAAGCCATCCTGCGCTTTTGCGGCCAGCTCCCACAAAAGCGAGTTGAAAAATGAAGCTCAGGGGCACTGCAATTCACAAACCTGCAGAGTTATAAATGATAACTCTCGTCCACAAATATATTGAGGGAAGGCAACGAAGAGGATTCGAAAGCAAGGCCGAATTGCAGGAAACAGATTTCAGGAGGTAGATTCGAATCGCCTTGAAAGCACATGAAAAGCGGCAAAACGTCGACAATGATGCCCTTGGCCAAAAAGGGCGTATGCGTTTTTTCCTGAATATATTCAGGAAAAAACGCATACGCCCTTTTTGGCCAACCAAGCCACCTGGAAAGGCAAATCAGCGCTACAAAGAAGTCTCGCTTCCCATCGGTCAAAAGGGCCATGCTGAAAAAAGTGTAAAAACCAGAAATGCAGGACAGGCCAAGGAGAAATGGGAGCCTTGCTACGCGGATGGGTGGGTTGCAAATTGCCAACAGCCACTCTGGAGAAGTGTACGGTGTGTCCGGAAACATCTAAAAAACACAGCTTAGAGAGCATTGGGCACTTCTGCTCATGGGCGTATAAATTGGGAAAGCTAAAAATCAGCAAGACACAGGCACCCCAAAGTTTAGGGCTGCTCTGTTGACAAAACCTCCACTTCATTACACCTTAAATATCCCAGGAAAGAGAAAAATGGATAAAGAATTTCTGGTCCTTATGTACAAGGGACCATCACTCAGCCATGAAATCAATGTCATAAGGCTAGTAGCATCATGATGAGTGGATTTAGGTACGAGGATTCTAAGTGAAATAAGTCACACAGAAAAAGACACTTATCATAAGATATCACTTATAGAGGGAATGTAAAATCCGCTACACTTGAACTGAATTACAAAACAGAACAGTCACACGTTTAGAAAACACACTATGGCTGCTTCACGGGAAAGGTGAGGTGGGGTGATGCATAAAACAAGGGTTTCAAATTAGCTCACATACCGTTCCATAAACCCAATATGTAATAGACAAGACCTACTCCTTCCTCAGTGAACTGGACTCAACACCTCCTATTCACCGCACAAGAATATATCTGACTAGTAAGAATCTTAAAACCTATGTATGATTATCTGTCTGTAAGTGAGTCAAGTGGGTGTAAAGCGGCATAAACACAGCAGTGAACAGCAGCTAAACCCCATTATAAAAATAAATTACTTTTCAAAACCCATGAAACAAAGACAGTGAAAGAGAGAGAAATTCTTACAAAATTCGTTCAGGGGCTGTGAGGCAACCTGGATTGACCATACCTAGACACACAGCTGGAGGAGACATAAAGGTGGACACTCTTGGGCTTGAGAGGTTTGGTGAGGTTGGGTGAGCAAACGCAGACCCTTTAAAGTAATACTGCGTGGTACCCATCCCATGGGTCCCAAAACTCCAGGTTCAAGGGCATCTTCCTACATCGAAAACATGCATGAGAATCCAAGAAGATGGTACACCGTGTGATCGGGAAAGGTTTCTAAAACGCACCTCATTTCTCATCTCCTTGTGCTCGGGTTCGCCATTCCAGCCGCTTTACTAGCAATCTCCCTACTTGGAGAATCAGCACCTTTAACCTCCTGTTCCGTACAGGTTGCAATTTGTCCTGAGGATGAACGGGAAGAGGGGGAACCAATGAGAGACAAGCTCTAGGTGTGGGGGCAGGCACAGGTCACTCTATTTTCCCATCAGGAAGAAGAGATAACCACAGGCTCAGCCTGCCCCCCGGAACCAGAATAGGGCCAGAAGCCATCCTGCGCTTTTGCGGCCAGCTCCCACAAAAGCGAGTTGAAAAATGGAGCTCAGGGGCACTGCAATTCACAAACCTGCAGAGTTATAAATGATAACTCTCGTCCACAAATATATTGAGGGAAGGCAACGAAGAGGTTTCGAAAGCAAGGCCGAATTGCAGGAAACAGATTTCAGGAGGTAGATTCGAATCGCCTTGAAAGCACATGAAAAGCGGCAAAACGTCGACAATGATGCCCTTGGCCAAAAAGGGCGTATGCGTTTTTTCCTGAATATATTCAGGAAAAAACGCATACGCCCTTTTTGGCCAACCAAGCCACCTGGAAAGGCAAATCAGCGCTACAAAGAAGTCTCGCTTCCCATCGGTCAAAAGGGCCATGCTGAAAAAAGTGTAAAAACCAGAAATGCAGGACAGGCCAAGGAGAAATGGGAGCCTTGCTACGCGGATGGGTGGGTTGCAAATTGCCAACAGCCACTCTGGAGAAGTGTACGGTGTGTCCGGAAACATCTAAAAAACACAGCTTAGAGAGCATTGGGCACTTCTGCTCATGGGCGTATAAATTGGGAAAGCTAAAAATCAGCAAGACACAGGCACCCCAAAGTTTAGGGCTGCTCTGTTGACAAAACCTCCACTTCATTACACCTTAAATATCCCAGGAAAGAGAAAAATGGATAAAGAATTTCTGGTCCTTATGTACAAGGGACTATCACTCAGCCATGAAATCAATGTCATAAGGCTAGTAGCATCATGATGAGTGGATTTAGGTACGAGGATTCTAAGTGAAATAAGTCACACAGAAAAAGACACTTATCATAAGATATCACTTATAGAGGGAATGTAAAATCCGCTACACTTGAACTGAATTACAAAACAGAACAGTCACACGTTTAGAAAACACACTATGGCTGCTTCACGGGAAAGGTGAGGTGGGGTGATGCATAAAACAAGGGTTTCAAATTAGCTCACATACCGTTCCATAAACCCAATATGTAATAGACAAGACCTACTCCTTCCTCAGTGAACTGGACTCAACACCTCCTATTCACCGCACAAGAATATATCTGACTAGTAAGAATCTTAAAACCTATGTATGATTATCTCTCTGTAAGTGAGTCAAGTGGGTGTAAAGCGGCATAAACACAGCAGTGAACAGCAGCTAAACCCCATTATAAAAATAAATTACTTTTCAAAACCCATGAAACAAAGACAGTGAAAGAGAGAGAAATTCTTACAAAATTCGTTCAGGGGCTGTGAGGCAACCTGGATTGACCATACCTAGACACACAGCTGGAGGAGACATAAAGGTGGACACTCTTGGGCTTGAGAGGTTTGGTGAGGTTGGGTGAGCAAACGCAGACCCTTTAAAGTAATACTGCGTGGTACCCATCCCATGGGTCCCAAAACTCCAGGTTCAAGGGCATCTTCCTACATCGAAAACATGCATGAGAATCCAAGAAGATGGTACACCGTGTGATCGGGAAAGGTTTCTAAAACGCACCTCATTTCTCATCTCCTTGTGCTCGGGTTCGCCATTCCAGCCGCTTTACTAGCAATCTCCCTACTTGGAGAATCAGCACCTTTAACCTCCTGTTCCGTACAGGTTGCAATTTGTCCTGAGGATGAACGGGAAGAGGGGGAACCAATGAGAGACAAGCTCTAGGTGTGGGGGCAGGCACAGGTCACTCTATTTTCCCATCAGGAAGAAGAGATAACCACAGGCTCAGCCTGCCCCCCGGAACCAGAATAGGGCCAGAAGCCATCCTGCGCTTTTGCGGCCAGCTCCCACAAAAGCGAGTTGAAAAATGGAGCTCAGGGGCACTGCAATTCACAAACCTGCAGAGTTATAAATGATAACTCTCGTCCACAAATATATTGAGGGAAGGCAACGAAGAGGATTCGAAAGCAAGGCCGAATTGCAGGAAACAGATTTCAGGAGGTAGATTCGAATCGCCTTGAAAGCACATGAAAAGCGGCAAAACGTCGACAATGATGCCCTTGGCCAAAAAGGGCGTATGCGTTTTTTCCTGAATATATTCAGGAAAAAACGCATACGCCCTTTTTGGCCAACCAAGCCACCTGGAAAGGCAAATCAGCGCTACAAAGAAGTCTCGCTTCCCATCGGTCAAAAGGGCCATGCTGAAAAAAGTGTAAAAACCAGAAATGCAGGACAGGCCAAGGAGAAATGGGAGCCTTGCTACGCGGATGGGTGGGTTGCAAATTGCCAACAGCCACTCTGGAGAAGTGTACGGTGTGTCCGGAAACATCTAAAAAACACAGCTTAGAGAGCATTGGGCACTTCTGCTCATGGGCGTATAAATTGGGAAAGCTAAAAATCAGCAAGACACAGGCACCCCAAAGTTTAGGGCTGCTCTGTTGACAAAACCTCCACTTCATTACACCTTAAATATCCCAGGAAAGAGAAAAATGGATAAAGAATTTCTGGTCCTTATGTACAAGGGACCATCACTCAGCCATGAAATCAATGTCATAAGGCTAGTAGCATCATGATGAGTGGATTTAGGTACGAGGATTCTAAGTGAAATAAGTCACACAGAAAAAGACACTTATCATAAGATATCACTTATAGAGGGAATGTAAAATCCGCTACACTTGAACTGAATTACAAAACAGAACAGTCACACGTTTAGAAAACACACTATGGCTGCTTCACGGGAAAGGTGAGGTGGGGTGATGCATAAAACAAGGGTTTCAAATTAGCTCACATACCGTTCCATAAACCCAATATGTAATAGACAAGACCTACTCCTTCCTCAGTGAACTGGACTCAACACCTCCTATTCACCGCACAAGAATATATCTGACTAGTAAGAATCTTAAAACCTATGTATGATTATCTCTCTGTAAGTGAGTCAAGTGGGTGTAAAGCGGCATAAACACAGCAGTGAACAGCAGCTAAACCCCATTATAAAAATAAATTACTTTTCAAAACCCATGAAACAAAGACAGTGAAAGAGAGAGAAATTCTTACAAAATTCGTTCAGGGGCTGTGAGGCAACCTGGATTGACCATACCTAGACACACAGCTGGAGGAGACATAAAGGTGGACACTCTTGGGCTTGAGAGGTTTGGTGAGGTTGGGTGAGCAAACGCAGACCCTTTAAAGTAATACTGCGTGGTACCCATCCCATGGGTCCCAAAACTCCAGGTTCAAGGGCATCTTCCTACATCGAAAACATGCATGAGAATCCAAGAAGATGGTACACCGTGTGATCGGGAAAGGTTTCTAAAACGCACCTCATTTCTCATCTCCTTGTGCTCGGGTTCGCCATTCCAGCCGCTTTACTAGCAATCTCCCTACTTGGAGAATCAGCACCTTTAACCTCCTGTTCCGTACAGGTTGCAATTTGTCCTGAGGATGAACGGGAAGAGGGGGAACCAATGAGAGACAAGCTCTAGGTGTGGGGGCAGGCACAGGTCACTCTATTTTCCCATCAGGAAGAAGAGATAACCACAGGCTCAGCCTGCCCCCCGGAACCAGAATAGGGCCAGAAGCCATCCTGCGCTTTTGCGGCCAGCTCCCACAAAAGCGAGTTGAAAAATGGAGCTCAGGGGCACTGCAATTCACAAACCTGCAGAGTTATAAATGATAACTCTCGTCCACAAATATATTGAGGGAAGGCAACGAAGAGGTTTCGAAAGCAAGGCCGAATTGCAGGAAACAGATTTCAGGAGGTAGATTCGAATCGCCTTGAAAGCACATGAAAAGCGGCAAAACGTCGACAATGATGCCCTTGGCCAAAAAGGGCGTATGCGTTTTTTCCTGAATATATTCAGGAAAAAACGCATACGCCCTTTTTGGCCAACCAAGCCACCTGGAAAGGCAAATCAGCGCTACAAAGAACTCTCGCTTCCCATCGGTCAAAAGGGCCATGCTGAAAAAAGTGTAAAAACCAGAAATGCAGGACAGGCCAAGGAGAAATGGGAGCCTGGCTACGCGGATGGGTGGGTTGCAAATTGCCAACAGCCACTCTGGAGAAGTGTACGGTGTGTCCGGAAACATCTAAAAAACACAGCTTAGAGAGCATTGGGCACTTCTGCTCATGGGCGTATAAATTGGGAAAGCTAAAAATCAGCAAGACACAGGCACCCCAAAGTTTAGGGCTGCTCTGTTGACAAAACCTCCACTTCATTACACCTTAAATATCCCAGGAAAGAGAAAAATGGATAAAGAATTTCTGGTCCTTATGTACAAGGGACTATCACTCAGCCATGAAATCAATGTCATAAGGCTAGTAGCATCATGATGAGTGGATTTAGGTACGAGGATTCTAAGTGAAATAAGTCACACAGAAAAAGACACTTATCATAAGATATCACTTATAGAGGGAATGTAAAATCCGCTACACTTGAACTGAATTACAAAACAGAACAGTCACACGTTTAGAAAACACACTATGGCTGCTTCACGGGAAAGGTGAGGTGGGGTGATGCATAAAACAAGGGTTTCAAATTAGCTCACATACCGTTCCATAAACCCAATATGTAATAGACAAGACCTACTCCTTCCTCAGTGAACTGGACTCAACACCTCCTATTCACCGCACAAGAATATATCTGACTAGTAAGAATCTTAAAACCTATGTATGATTATCTCTCTGTAAGTGAGTCAAGTGGGTGTAAAGCGGCATAAACACAGCAGTGAACAGCAGCTAAACCCCATTATAAAAATAAATTACTTTTCAAAACCCATGAAACAAAGACAGTGAAAGAGAGAGAAATTCTTACAAAATTCGTTCAGGGGCTGTGAGGAAACCTGGATTGACCATACCTAGACACACAGCTGGAGGAGACATAAAGGTGGACACTCTTGGGCTTGAGAGGTTTGGTGAGGTTGGGTGAGCAAACGCAGACCCTTTAAAGTAATACTGCGTGGTACCCATCCCATGGGTCCCAAAACTCCAGGTTCAAGGGCATCTTCCTACATCGAAAACATGCATGAGAATCCAAGAAGATGGTACACCGTGTGATCGGGAAAGGTTTCTAAAACGCACCTCATTTCTCATCTCCTTGTGCTCGGGTTCGCCATTCCAGCCGCTTTACTAGCAATCTCCCTACTTGGAGAATCAGCACCTTTAACCTCCTGTTCCGTACAGGTTGCAATTTGTCCTGAGGATGAACGGGAAGAGGGGGAACCAATGAGAGACAAGCTCTAGGTGTGGGGGCAGGCACAGGTCACTCTATTTTCCCATCAGGAAGAAGAGATAACCACAGGCTCAGCCTGCCCCCCGGAACCAGAATAGGGCCAGAAGCCATCCTGCGCTTTTGCGGCCAGCTCCCACAAAAGCGAGTTGAAAAATGGAGCTCAGGGGCACTGCAATTCACAAACCTGCAGAGTTATAAATGATAACTCTCGTCCACAAATATATTGAGGGAAGGCAACGAAGAGGATTCGAAAGCAAGGCCGAATTGCAGGAAACAGATTTCAGGAGGTAGATTCGAATCGCCTTGAAAGCACATGAAAAGCGGCAAAACGTCGACAATGATGCCCTTGGCCAAAAAGGGCGTATGCGTTTTTTCCTGAATATATTCAGGAAAAAACGCATACGCCCTTTTTGGCCAACCAAGCCACCTGGAAAGGCAAATCAGCGCTACAAAGAAGTCTCGCTTCCCATCGGTCAAAAGGGCCATGCTGAAAAAAGTGTAAAAACCAGAAATGCAGGACAGGCCAAGGAGAAATGGGAGCCTTGCTACGCGGATGGGTGGGTTGCAAATTGCCAACAGCCACTCTGGAGAAGTGTACGGTGTGTCCGGAAACATCTAAAAAACACAGCTTAGAGAGCATTGGGCACTTCTGCTCATGGGCGTATAAATTGGGAAAGCTAAAAATCAGCAAGACACAGGCACCCCAAAGTTTAGGGCTGCTCTGTTGACAAAACCTCCACTTCATTACACCTTAAATATCCCAGGAAAGAGAAAAATGGATAAAGAATTTCTGGTCCTTATGTACAAGGGACCATCACTCAGCCATGAAATCAATGTCATAAGGCTAGTAGCATCATGATGAGTGGATTTAGGTACGAGGATTCTAAGTGAAATAAGTCACACAGAAAAAGACACTTATCATAAGATATCACTTATAGAGGGAATGTAAAATCCGCTACACTTGAACTGAATTACAAAACAGAACAGTCACACGTTTAGAAAACACACTATGGCTGCTTCACGGGAAAGGTGAGGTGGGGTGATGCATAAAACAAGGGTTTCAAATTAGCTCACATACCGTTCCATAAACCCAATATGTAATAGACAAGACCTACTCCTTCCTCAGTGAACTGGACTCAACACCTCCTATTCACCGCACAAGAATATATCTGACTAGTAAGAATCTTAAAACCTATGTATGATTATCTCTCTGTAAGTGAGTCAAGTGGGTGTAAAGCGGCATAAACACAGCAGTGAACAGCAGCTAAACCCCATTATAAAAATAAATTACTTTTCAAAACCCATGAAACAAAGACAGTGAAAGAGAGAGAAATTCTTACAAAATTCGTTCAGGGGCTGTGAGGCAACCTGGATTGACCATACCTAGACACACAGCTGGAGGAGACATAAAGGTGGACACTCTTGGGCTTGAGAGGTTTGGTGAGGTTGGGTGAGCAAACGCAGACCCTTTAAAGTAATACTGCGTGGTACCCATCCCATGGGTCCCAAAACTCCAGGTTCAAGGGCATCTTCCTACATCGAAAACATGCATGAGAATCCAAGAAGATGGTACACCGTGTGATCGGGAAAGGTTTCTAAAACGCACCTCATTTCTCATCTCCTTGTGCTCGGGTTCGCCATTCCAGCCGCTTTACTAGCAATCTCCCTACTTGGAGAATCAGCACCTTTAACCTCCTGTTCCGTACAGGTTGCAATTTGTCCTGAGGATGAACGGGAAGAGGGGGAACCAATGAGAGACAAGCTCTAGGTGTGGGGGCAGGCACAGGTCACTCTATTTTCCCATCAGGAAGAAGAGATAACCACAGGCTCAGCCTGCCCCCCGGAACCAGAATAGGGCCAGAAGCCATCCTGCGCTTTTGCGGCCAGCTCCCACAAAAGCGAGTTGAAAAATGGAGCTCAGGGGCACTGCAATTCACAAACCTGCAGAGTTATAAATGATAACTCTCGTCCACAAATATATTGAGGGAAGGCAACGAAGAGGTTTCGAAAGCAAGGCCGAATTGCAGGAAACAGATTTCAGGAGGTAGATTCGAATCGCCTTGAAAGCACATGAAAAGCGGCAAAACGTCGACAATGATGCCCTTGGCCAAAAAGGGCGTATGCGTTTTTTCCTGAATATATTCAGGAAAAAACGCATACGCCCTTTTTGGCCAACCAAGCCACCTGGAAAGGCAAATCAGCGCTACAAAGAAGTCTCGCTTCCCATCGGTCAAAAGGGCCATGCTGAAAAAAGTGTAAAAACCAGAAATGCAGGACAGGCCAAGGAGAAATGGGAGCCTTGCTACGCGGATGGGTGGGTTGCAAATTGCCAACAGCCACTCTGGAGAAGTGTACGGTGTGTCCGGAAACATCTAAAAAACACAGCTTAGAGAGCATTGGGCACTTCTGCTCATGGGCGTATAAATTGGGAAAGCTAAAAATCAGCAAGACACAGGCACCCCAAAGTTTAGGGCTGCTCTGTTGACAAAACCTCCACTTCATTACACCTTAAATATCCCAGGAAAGAGAAAAATGGATAAAGAATTTCTGGTCCTTATGTACAAGGGACCATCACTCAGCCATGAAATCAATGTCATAAGGCTAGTAGCATCATGATGAGTGGATTTAGGTACGAGGATTCTAAGTGAAATAAGTCACACAGAAAAAGACACTTATCATAAGATATCACTTATAGAGGGAATGTAAAATCCGCTACACTTGAACTGAATTACAAAACAGAACAGTCACACGTTTAGAAAACACACTATGGCTGCTTCACGGGAAAGGTGAGGTGGGGTGATGCATAAAACAAGGGTTTCAAATTAGCTCACATACCGTTCCATAAACCCAATATGTAATAGACAAGACCTACTCCTTCCTCAGTGAACTGGACTCAACACCTCCTATTCACCGCACAAGAATATATCTGACTAGTAAGAATCTTAAAACCTATGTATGATTATCTCTCTGTAAGTGAGTCAAGTGGGTGTAAAGCGGCATAAACACAGCAGTGAACAGCAGCTAAACCCCATTATAAAAATAAATTACTTTTCAAAACCCATGAAACAAAGACAGTGAAAGAGAGAGAAATTCTTACAAAATTCGTTCAGGGGCTGTGAGGAAACCTGGATTGACCATACCTAGACACACAGCTGGAGGAGACATAAAGGTGGACACTCTTGGGCTTGAGAGGTTTGGTGAGGTTGGGTGAGCAAACGCAGACCCTTTAAAGTAATACTGCGTGGTACCCATCCCATGGGTCCCAAAACTCCAGGTTCAAGGGCATCTTCCTACATCGAAAACATGCATGAGAATCCAAGAAGATGGTACACCGTGTGATCGGGAAAGGTTTCTAAAACGCACCTCATTTCTCATCTCCTTGTGCTCGGGTTCGCCATTCCAGCCGCTTTACTAGCAATCTCCCTACTTGGAGAATCAGCACCTTTAACCTCCTGTTCCGTACAGGTTGCAATTTGTCCTGAGGATGAACGGGAAGAGGGGGAACCAATGAGAGACAAGCTCTAGGTGTGGGGGCAGGCACAGGTCACTCTATTTTCCCATCAGGAAGAAGAGATAACCACAGGCTCAGCCTGCCCCCCGGAACCAGAATAGGGCCAGAAGCCATCCTGCGCTTTTGCGGCCAGCTCCCACAAAAGCGAGTTGAAAAATGGAGCTCAGGGGCACTGCAATTCACAAACCTGCAGAGTTATAAATGATAACTCTCGTCCACAAATATATTGAGGGAAGGCAACGAAGAGGTTTCGAAAGCAAGGCCGAATTGCAGGAAACAGATTTCAGGAGGTAGATTCGAATCGCCTTGAAAGCACATGAAAAGCGGCAAAACGTCGACAATGATGCCCTTGGCCAAAAAGGGCGTATGCGTTTTTTCCTGAATATATTCAGGAAAAAACGCATACGCCCTTTTTGGCCAACCAAGCCACCTGGAAAGGCAAATCAGCGCTACAAAGAAGTCTCGCTTCCCATCGGTCAAAAGGGCCATGCTGAAAAAAGTGTAAAAACCAGAAATGCAGGACAGGCCAAGGAGAAATGGGAGCCTTGCTACGCGGATGGGTGGGTTGCAAATTGCCAACAGCCACTCTGGAGAAGTGTACGGTGTGTCCGGAAACATCTAAAAAACACAGCTTAGAGAGCATTGGGCACTTCTGCTCATGGGCGTATAAATTGGGAAAGCTAAAAATCAGCAAGACACAGGCACCCCAAAGTTTAGGGCTGCTCTGTTGACAAAACCTCCACTTCATTACACCTTAAATATCCCAGGAAAGAGAAAAATGGATAAAGAATTTCTGGTCCTTATGTACAAGGGACTATCACTCAGCCATGAAATCAATGTCATAAGGCTAGTAGCATCATGATGAGTGGATTTAGGTACGAGGATTCTAAGTGAAATAAGTCACACAGAAAAAGACACTTATCATAAGATATCACTTATAGAGGGAATGTAAAATCCGCTACACTTGAACTGAATTACAAAACAGAACAGTCACACGTTTAGAAAACACACTATGGCTGCTTCACGGGAAAGGTGAGGTGGGGTGATGCATAAAACAAGGGTTTCAAATTAGCTCACATACCGTTCCATAAACCCAATATGTAATAGACAAGACCTACTCCTTCCTCAGTGAACTGGACTCAACACCTCCTATTCACCGCACAAGAATATATCTGACTAGTAAGAATCTTAAAACCTATGTATGATTATCTCTCTGTAAGTGAGTCAAGTGGGTGTAAAGCGGCATAAACACAGCAGTGAACAGCAGCTAAACCCCATTATAAAAATAAATTACTTTTCAAAACCCATGAAACAAAGACAGTGAAAGAGAGAGAAATTCTTACAAAATTCGTTCAGGGGCTGTGAGGCAACCTGGATTGACCATACCTAGACACACAGCTGGAGGAGACATAAAGGTGGACACTCTTGGGCTTGAGAGGTTTGGTGAGGTTGGGTGAGCAAACGCAGACCCTTTAAAGTAATACTGCGTGGTACCCATCCCATGGGTCCCAAAACTCCAGGTTCAAGGGCATCTTCCTACATCGAAAACATGCATGAGAATCCAAGAAGATGGTACACCGTGTGATCGGGAAAGGTTTCTAAAACGCACCTCATTTCTCATCTCCTTGTGCTCGGGTTCGCCATTCCAGCCGCTTTACTAGCAATCTCCCTACTTGGAGAATCAGCACCTTTAACCTCCTGTTCCGTACAGGTTGCAATTTGTCCTGAGGATGAACGGGAAGAGGGGGAACCAATGAGAGACAAGCTCTAGGTGTGGGGGCAGGCACAGGTCACTCTATTTTCCCATCAGGAAGAAGAGATAACCACAGGCTCAGCCTGCCCCCCGGAACCAGAATAGGGCCAGAAGCCATCCTGCGCTTTTGCGGCCAGCTCCCACAAAAGCGAGTTGAAAAATGGAGCTCAGGGGCACTGCAATTCACAAACCTGCAGAGTTATAAATGATAACTCTCGTCCACAAATATATTGAGGGAAGGCAACGAAGAGGTTTCGAAAGCAAGGCCGAATTGCAGGAAACAGATTTCAGGAGGTAGATTCGAATCGCCTTGAAAGCACATGAAAAGCGGCAAAACGTCGACAATGATGCCCTTGGCCAAAAAGGGCGTATGCGTTTTTTCCTGAATATATTCAGGAAAAAACGCATACGCCCTTTTTGGCCAACCAAGCCACCTGGAAAGGCAAATCAGCGCTACAAAGAAGTCTCGCTTCCCATCGGTCAAAAGGGCCATGCTGAAAAAAGTGTAAAAACCAGAAATGCAGGACAGGCCAAGGAGAAATGGGAGCCTTGCTACGCGGATGGGTGGGTTGCAAATTGCCAACAGCCACTCTGGAGAAGTGTACGGTGTGTCCGGAAACATCTAAAAAACACAGCTTAGAGAGCATTGGGCACTTCTGCTCATGGGCGTATAAATTGGGAAAGCTAAAAATCAGCAAGACACAGGCACCCCAAAGTTTAGGGCTGCTCTGTTGACAAAACCTCCACTTCATTACACCTTAAATATCCCAGGAAAGAGAAAAATGGATAAAGAATTTCTGGTCCTTATGTACAAGGGACTATCACTCAGCCATGAAATCAATGTCATAAGGCTAGTAGCATCATGATGAGTGGATTTAGGTACGAGGATTCTAAGTGAAATAAGTCACACAGAAAAAGACACTTATCATAAGATATCACTTATAGAGGGAATGTAAAATCCGCTACACTTGAACTGAATTACAAAACAGAACAGTCACACGTTTAGAAAACACACTATGGCTGCTTCACGGGAAAGGTGAGGTGGGGTGATGCATAAAACAAGGGTTTCAAATTAGCTCACATACCGTTCCATAAACCCAATATGTAATAGACAAGACCTACTCCTTCCTCAGTGAACTGGACTCAACACCTCCTATTCACCGCACAAGAATATATCTGACTAGTAAGAATCTTAAAACCTATGTATGATTATCTCTCTGTAAGTGAGTCAAGTGGGTGTAAAGCGGCATAAACACAGCAGTGAACAGCAGCTAAACCCCATTATAAAAATAAATTACTTTTCAAAACCCATGAAACAAAGACAGTGAAAGAGAGAGAAATTCTTACAAAATTCGTTCAGGGGCTGTGAGGAAACCTGGATTGACCATACCTAGACACACAGCTGGAGGAGACATAAAGGTGGACACTCTTGGGCTTGAGAGGTTTGGTGAGGTTGGGTGAGCAAACGCAGACCCTTTAAAGTAATACTGCGTGGTACCCATCCCATGGGTCCCAAAACTCCAGGTTCAAGGGCATCTTCCTACATCGAAAACATGCATGAGAATCCAAGAAGATGGTACACCGTGTGATCGGGAAAGGTTTCTAAAACGCACCTCATTTCTCATCTCCTTGTGCTCGGGTTCGCCATTCCAGCCGCTTTACTAGCAATCTCCCTACTTGGAGAATCAGCACCTTTAACCTCCTGTTCCGTACAGGTTGCAATTTGTCCTGAGGATGAACGGGAAGAGGGGGAACCAATGAGAGACAAGCTCTAGGTGTGGGGGCAGGCACAGGTCACTCTATTTTCCCATCAGGAAGAAGAGATAACCACAGGCTCAGCCTGCCCCCCGGAACCAGAATAGGGCCAGAAGCCATCCTGCGCTTTTGCGGCCAGCTCCCACAAAAGCGAGTTGAAAAATGGAGCTCAGGGGCACTGCAATTCACAAACCTGCAGAGTTATAAATGATAACTCTCGTCCACAAATATATTGAGGGAAGGCAACGAAGAGGATTCGAAAGCAAGGCCGAATTGCAGGAAACAGATTTCAGGAGGTAGATTCGAATCGCCTTGAAAGCACATGAAAAGCGGCAAAACGTCGACAATGATGCCCTTGGCCAAAAAGGGCGTATGCGTTTTTTCCTGAATATATTCAGGAAAAAACGCATACGCCCTTTTTGGCCAACCAAGCCACCTGGAAAGGCAAATCAGCGCTACAAAGAAGTCTCGCTTCCCATCGGTCAAAAGGGCCATGCTGAAAAAAGTGTAAAAACCAGAAATGCAGGACAGGCCAAGGAGAAATGGGAGCCTTGCTACGCGGATGGGTGGGTTGCAAATTGCCAACAGCCACTCTGGAGAAGTGTACGGTGTGTCCGGAAACATCTAAAAAACACAGCTTAGAGAGCATTGGGCACTTCTGCTCATGGGCGTATAAATTGGGAAAGCTAAAAATCAGCAAGACACAGGCACCCCAAAGTTTAGGGCTGCTCTGTTGACAAAACCTCCACTTCATTACACCTTAAATATCCCAGGAAAGAGAAAAATGGATAAAGAATTTCTGGTCCTTATGTACAAGGGACCATCACTCAGCCATGAAATCAATGTCATAAGGCTAGTAGCATCATGATGAGTGGATTTAGGTACGAGGATTCTAAGTGAAATAAGTCACACAGAAAAAGACACTTATCATAAGATATCACTTATAGAGGGAATGTAAAATCCGCTACACTTGAACTGAATTACAAAACAGAACAGTCACACGTTTAGAAAACACACTATGGCTGCTTCACGGGAAAGGTGAGGTGGGGTGATGCATAAAACAAGGGTTTCAAATTAGCTCACATACCGTTCCATAAACCCAATATGTAATAGACAAGACCTACTCCTTCCTCAGTGAACTGGACTCAACACCTCCTATTCACCGCACAAGAATATATCTGACTAGTAAGAATCTTAAAACCTATGTATGATTATCTCTCTGTAAGTGAGTCAAGTGGGTGTAAAGCGGCATAAACACAGCAGTGAACAGCAGCTAAACCCCATTATAAAAATAAATTACTTTTCAAAACCCATGAAACAAAGACAGTGAAAGAGAGAGAAATTCTTACAAAATTCGTTCAGGGGCTGTGAGGCAACCTGGATTGACCATACCTAGACACACAGCTGGAGGAGACATAAAGGTGGACACTCTTGGGCTTGAGAGGTTTGGTGAGGTTGGGTGAGCAAACGCAGACCCTTTAAAGTAATACTGCGTGGTACCCATCCCATGGGTCCCAAAACTCCAGGTTCAAGGGCATCTTCCTACATCGAAAACATGCATGAGAATCCAAGAAGATGGTACACCGTGTGATCGGGAAAGGTTTCTAAAACGCACCTCATTTCTCATCTCCTTGTGCTCGGGTTCGCCATTCCAGCCGCTTTACTAGCAATCTCCCTACTTGGAGAATCAGCACCTTTAACCTCCTGTTCCGTACAGGTTGCAATTTGTCCTGAGGATGAACGGGAAGAGGGGGAACCAATGAGAGACAAGCTCTAGGTGTGGGGGCAGGCACAGGTCACTCTATTTTCCCATCAGGAAGAAGAGATAACCACAGGCTCAGCCTGCCCCCCGGAACCAGAATAGGGCCAGAAGCCATCCTGCGCTTTTGCGGCCAGCTCCCACAAAAGCGAGTTGAAAAATGGAGCTCAGGGGCACTGCAATTCACAAACCTGCAGAGTTATAAATGATAACTCTCGTCCACAAATATATTGAGGGAAGGCAACGAAGAGGTTTCGAAAGCAAGGCCGAATTGCAGGAAACAGATTTCAGGAGGTAGATTCGAATCGCCTTGAAAGCACATGAAAAGCGGCAAAACGTCGACAATGATGCCCTTGGCCAAAAAGGGCGTATGCGTTTTTTCCTGAATATATTCAGGAAAAAACGCATACGCCCTTTTTGGCCAACCAAGCCACCTGGAAAGGCAAATCAGCGCTACAAAGAAGTCTCGCTTCCCATCGGTCAAAAGGGCCATGCTGAAAAAAGTGTAAAAACCAGAAATGCAGGACAGGCCAAGGAGAAATGGGAGCCTTGCTACGCGGATGGGTGGGTTGCAAATTGCCAACAGCCACTCTGGAGAAGTGTACGGTGTGTCCGGAAACATCTAAAAAACACAGCTTAGAGAGCATTGGGCACTTCTGCTCATGGGCGTATAAATTGGGAAAGCTAAAAATCAGCAAGACACAGGCACCCCAAAGTTTAGGGCTGCTCTGTTGACAAAACCTCCACTTCATTACACCTTAAATATCCCAGGAAAGAGAAAAATGGATAAAGAATTTCTGGTCCTTATGTACAAGGGACCATCACTCAGCCATGAAATCAATGTCATAAGGCTAGTAGCATCATGATGAGTGGATTTAGGTACGAGGATTCTAAGTGAAATAAGTCACACAGAAAAAGACACTTATCATAAGATATCACTTATAGAGGGAATGTAAAATCCGCTACACTTGAACTGAATTACAAAACAGAACAGTCACACGTTTAGAAAACACACTATGGCTGCTTCACGGGAAAGGTGAGGTGGGGTGATGCATAAAACAAGGGTTTCAAATTAGCTCACATACCGTTCCATAAACCCAATATGTAATAGACAAGACCTACTCCTTCCTCAGTGAACTGGACTCAACACCTCCTATTCACCGCACAAGAATATATCTGACTAGTAAGAATCTTAAAACCTATGTATGATTATCTCTCTGTAAGTGAGTCAAGTGGGTGTAAAGCGGCATAAACACAGCAGTGAACAGCAGCTAAACCCCATTATAAAAATAAATTACTTTTCAAAACCCATGAAACAAAGACAGTGAAAGAGAGAGAAATTCTTACAAAATTCGTTCAGGGGCTGTGAGGCAACCTGGATTGACCATACCTAGACACACAGCTGGAGGAGACATAAAGGTGGACACTCTTGGGCTTGAGAGGTTTGGTGAGGTTGGGTGAGCAAACGCAGACCCTTTAAAGTAATACTGCGTGGTACCCATCCCATGGGTCCCAAAACTCCAGGTTCAAGGGCATCTTCCTACATCGAAAACATGCATGAGAATCCAAGAAGATGGTACACCGTGTGATCGGGAAAGGTTTCTAAAACGCACCTCATTTCTCATCTCCTTGTGCTCGGGTTCGCCATTCCAGCCGCTTTACTAGCAATCTCCCTACTTGGAGAATCAGCACCTTTAACCTCCTGTTCCGTACAGGTTGCAATTTGTCCTGAGGATGAACGGGAAGAGGGGGAACCAATGAGAGACAAGCTCTAGGTGTGGGGGCAGGCACAGGTCACTCTATTTTCCCATCAGGAAGAAGAGATAACCACAGGCTCAGCCTGCCCCCCGGAACCAGAATAGGGCCAGAAGCCATCCTGCGCTTTTGCGGCCAGCTCCCACAAAAGCGAGTTGAAAAATGGAGCTCAGGGGCACTGCAATTCACAAACCTGCAGAGTTATAAATTATAACTCTCGTCCACAAATATATTGAGGGAAGGCAACGAAGAGGTTTCGAAAGCAAGGCCGAATTGCAGGAAACAGATTTCAGGAGGTAGATTCGAATCGCCTTGAAAGCACATGAAAAGCGGCAAAACGTCGACAATGATGCCCTTGGCCAAAAAGGGCGTATGCGTTTTTTCCTGAATATATTCAGGAAAAAACGCATACGCCCTTTTTGGCCAACCAAGCCACCTGGAAAGGCAAATCAGCGCTACAAAGAAGTCTCGCTTCCCATCGGTCAAAAGGGCCATGCTGAAAAAAGTGTAAAAACCAGAAATGCAGGACAGGCCAAGGAGAAATGGGAGCCTTGCTACGCGGATGGGTGGGTTGCAAATTGCCAACAGCCACTCTGGAGAAGTGTACGGTGTGTCCGGAAACATCTAAAAAACACAGCTTAGAGAGCATTGGGCACTTCTGCTCATGGGCGTATAAATTGGGAAAGCTAAAAATCAGCAAGACACAGGCACCCCAAAGTTTAGGGCTGCTCTGTTGACAAAACCTCCACTTCATTACACCTTAAATATCCCAGGAAAGAGAAAAATGGATAAAGAATTTCTGGTCCTTATGTACAAGGGACTATCACTCAGCCATGAAATCAATGTCATAAGGCTAGTAGCATCATGATGAGTGGATTTAGGTACGAGGATTCTAAGTGAAATAAGTCACACAGAAAAAGACACTTATCATAAGATATCACTTATAGAGGGAATGTAAAATCCGCTACACTTGAACTGAATTACAAAACAGAACAGTCACACGTTTAGAAAACACACTATGGCTGCTTCACGGGAAAGGTGAGGTGGGGTGATGCATAAAACAAGGGTTTCAAATTAGCTCACATACCGTTCCATAAACCCAATATGTAATAGACAAGACCTACTCCTTCCTCAGTGAACTGGACTCAACACCTCCTATTCACCGCACAAGAATATATCTGACTAGTAAGAATCTTAAAACCTATGTATGATTATCTCTCTGTAAGTGAGTCAAGTGGGTGTAAAGCGGCATAAACACAGCAGTGAACAGCAGCTAAACCCCATTATAAAAATAAATTACTTTTCAAAACCCATGAAACAAAGACAGTGAAAGAGAGAGAAATTCTTACAAAATTCGTTCAGGGGCTGTGAGGCAACCTGGATTGACCATACCTAGACACACAGCTGGAGGAGACATAAAGGTGGACACTCTTGGGCTTGAGAGGTTTGGTGAGGTTGGGTGAGCAAACGCAGACCCTTTAAAGTAATACTGCGTGGTACCCATCCCATGGGTCCCAAAACTCCAGGTTCAAGGGCATCTTCCTACATCGAAAACATGCATGAGAATCCAAGAAGATGGTACACCGTGTGATCGGGAAAGGTTTCTAAAACGCACCTCATTTCTCATCTCCTTGTGCTCGGGTTCGCCATTCCAGCCGCTTTACTAGCAATCTCCCTACTTGGAGAATCAGCACCTTTAACCTCCTGTTCCGTACAGGTTGCAATTTGTCCTGAGGATGAACGGGAAGAGGGGGAACCAATGAGAGACAAGCTCTAGGTGTGGGGGCAGGCACAGGTCACTCTATTTTCCCATCAGGAAGAAGAGATAACCACAGGCTCAGCCTGCCCCCCGGAACCAGAATAGGGCCAGAAGCCATCCTGCGCTTTTGCGGCCAGCTCCCACAAAAGCGAGTTGAAAAATGGAGCTCAGGGGCACTGCAATTCACAAACCTGCAGAGTTATAAATGATAACTCTCGTCCACAAATATATTGAGGGAAGGCAACGAAGAGGATTTGAAAGCAAGGCCGAATTGCAGGAAACAGATTTCAGGAGGTAGATTCGAATCGCCTTGAAAGCACATGAAAAGCGGCAAAACGTCGACAATGATGCCCTTGGCCAAAAAGGGCGTATGCGTTTTTTCCTGAATATATTCAGGAAAAAACGCATACGCCCTTTTTGGCCAACCAAGCCACCTGGAAAGGCAAATCAGCGCTACAAAGAAGTCTCGCTTCCCATCGGTCAAAAGGGCCATGCTGAAAAAAGTGTAAAAACCAGAAATGCAGGACAGGCCAAGGAGAAATGGGAGCCTTGCTACGCGGATGGGTGGGTTGCAAATTGCCAACAGCCACTCTGGAGAAGTGTACGGTGTGTCCGGAAACATCTAAAAAACACAGCTTAGAGAGCATTGGGCACTTCTGCTCATGGGCGTATAAATTGGGAAAGCTAAAAATCAGCAAGACACAGGCACCCCAAAGTTTAGGGCTGCTCTGTTGACAAAACCTCCACTTCATTACACCTTAAATATCCCAGGAAAGAGAAAAATGGATAAAGAATTTCTGGTCCTTATGTACAAGGGACCATCACTCAGCCATGAAATCAATGTCATAAGGCTAGTAGCATCATGATGAGTGGATTTAGGTACGAGGATTCTAAGTGAAATAAGTCACACAGAAAAAGACACTTATCATAAGATATCACTTATAGAGGGAATGTAAAATCCGCTACACTTGAACTGAATTACAAAACAGAACAGTCACACGTTTAGAAAACACACTATGGCTGCTTCACGGGAAAGGTGAGGTGGGGTGATGCATAAAACAAGGGTTTCAAATTAGCTCACATACCGTTCCATAAACCCAATATGTAATAGACAAGACCTACTCCTTCCTCAGTGAACTGGACTCAACACCTCCTATTCACCGCACAAGAATATATCTGACTAGTAAGAATCTTAAAACCTATGTATGATTATCTCTCTGTAAGTGAGTCAAGTGGGTGTAAAGCGGCATAAACACAGCAGTGAACAGCAGCTAAACCCCATTATAAAAATAAATTACTTTTCAAAACCCATGAAACAAAGACAGTGAAAGAGAGAGAAATTCTTACAAAATTCGTTCAGGGGCTGTGAGGCAACCTGGATTGACCATACCTAGACACACAGCTGGAGGAGACATAAAGGTGGACACTCTTGGGCTTGAGAGGTTTGGTGAGGTTGGGTGAGCAAACGCAGACCCTTTAAAGTAATACTGCGTGGTACCCATCCCATGGGTCCCAAAACTCCAGGTTCAAGGGCATCTTCCTACATCGAAAACATGCATGAGAATCCAAGAAGATGGTACACCGTGTGATCGGGAAAGGTTTCTAAAACGCACCTCATTTCTCATCTCCTTGTGCTCGGGTTCGCCATTCCAGCCGCTTTACTAGCAATCTCCCTACTTGGAGAATCAGCACCTTTAACCTCCTGTTCCGTACAGGTTGCAATTTGTCCTGAGGATGAACGGGAAGAGGGGGAACCAATGAGAGACAAGCTCTAGGTGTGGGGGCAGGCACAGGTCACTCTATTTTCCCATCAGGAAGAAGAGATAACCACAGGCTCAGCCTGCCCCCCGGAACCAGAATAGGGCCAGAAGCCATCCTGCGCTTTTGCGGCCAGCTCCCACAAAAGCGAGTTGAAAAATGGAGCTCAGGGGCACTGCAATTCACAAACCTGCAGAGTTATAAATGATAACTCTCGTCCACAAATATATTGAGGGAAGGCAACGAAGAGGTTTCGAAAGCAAGGCCGAATTGCAGGAAACAGATTTCAGGAGGTAGATTCGAATCGCCTTGAAAGCACATGAAAAGCGGCAAAACGTCGACAATGATGCCCTTGGCCAAAAAGGGCGTATGCGTTTTTTCCTGAATATATTCAGGAAAAAACGCATACGCCCTTTTTGGCCAACCAAGCCACCTGGAAAGGCAAATCAGCGCTACAAAGAAGTCTCGCTTCCCATCGGTCAAAAGGGCCATGCTGAAAAAAGTGTAAAAACCAGAAATGCAGGACAGGCCAAGGAGAAATGGGAGCCTTGCTACGCGGATGGGTGGGTTGCAAATTGCCAACAGCCACTCTGGAGAAGTGTACGGTGTGTCCGGAAACATCTAAAAAACACAGCTTAGAGAGCATTGGGCACTTCTGCTCATGGGCGTATAAATTGGGAAAGCTAAAAATCAGCAAGACACAGGCACCCCAAAGTTTAGGGCTGCTCTGTTGACAAAACCTCCACTTCATTACACCTTAAATATCCCAGGAAAGAGAAAAATGGATAAAGAATTTCTGGTCCTTATGTACAAGGGACTATCACTCAGCCATGAAATCAATGTCATAAGGCTAGTAGCATCATGATGAGTGGATTTAGGTACGAGGATTCTAAGTGAAATAAGTCACACAGAAAAAGACACTTATCATAAGATATCACTTATAGAGGGAATGTAAAATCCGCTACACTTGAACTGAATTACAAAACAGAACAGTCACACGTTTAGAAAACACACTATGGCTGCTTCACGGGAAAGGTGAGGTGGGGTGATGCATAAAACAAGGGTTTCAAATTAGCTCACATACCGTTCCATAAACCCAATATGTAATAGACAAGACCTACTCCTTCCTCAGTGAACTGGACTCAACACCTCCTATTCACCGCACAAGAATATATCTGACTAGTAAGAATCTTAAAACCTATGTATGATTATCTCTCTGTAAGTGAGTCAAGTGGGTGTAAAGCGGCATAAACACAGCAGTGAACAGCAGCTAAACCCCATTATAAAAATAAATTACTTTTCAAAACCCATGAAACAAAGACAGTGAAAGAGAGAGAAATTCTTACAAAATTCGTTCAGGGGCTGTGAGGAAACCTGGATTGACCATACCTAGACACACAGCTGGAGGAGACATAAAGGTGGACACTCTTGGGCTTGAGAGGTTTGGTGAGGTTGGGTGAGCAAACGCAGACCCTTTAAAGTAATACTGCGTGGTACCCATCCCATGGGTCCCAAAACTCCAGGTTCAAGGGCATCTTCCTACATCGAAAACATGCATGAGAATCCAAGAAGATGGTACACCGTGTGATCGGGAAAGGTTTCTAAAACGCACCTCATTTCTCATCTCCTTGTGCTCGGGTTCGCCATTCCAGCCGCTTTACTAGCAATCTCCCTACTTGGAGAATCAGCACCTTTAACCTCCTGTTCCGTACAGGTTGCAATTTGTCCTGAGGATGAACGGGAAGAGGGGGAACCAATGAGAGACAAGCTCTAGGTGTGGGGGCAGGCACAGGTCACTCTATTTTCCCATCAGGAAGAAGAGATAACCACAGGCTCAGCCTGCCCCCCGGAACCAGAATAGGGCCAGAAGCCATCCTGCGCTTTTGCGGCCAGCTCCCACAAAAGCGAGTTGAAAAATGGAGCTCAGGGGCACTGCAATTCACAAACCTGCAGAGTTATAAATGATAACTCTCGTCCACAAATATATTGAGGGAAGGCAACGAAGAGGTTTCGAAAGCAAGGCCGAATTGCAGGAAACAGATTTCAGGAGGTAGATTCGAATCGCCTTGAAAGCACATGAAAAGCGGCAAAACGTCGACAATGATGCCCTTGGCCAAAAAGGGCGTATGCGTTTTTTCCTGAATATATTCAGGAAAAAACGCATACGCCCTTTTTGGCCAACCAAGCCACCTGGAAAGGCAAATCAGCACTACAAAGAAGTCTCGCTTCCCATCGGTCAAAAGGGCCATGCTGAAAAAAGTGTAAAAACCAGAAATGCAGGACAGGCCAAGGAGAAATGGGAGCCTTGCTACGCGGATGGGTGGGTTGCAAATTGCCAACAGCCACTCTGGAGAAGTGTACGGTGTGTCCGGAAACATCTAAAAAACACAGCTTAGAGAGCATTGGGCACTTCTGCTCATGGGCGTATAAATTGGGAAAGCTAAAAATCAGCAAGACACAGGCACCCCAAAGTTTAGGGCTGCTCTGTTGACAAAACCTCCACTTCATTACACCTTAAATATCCCAGGAAAGAGAAAAATGGATAAAGAATTTCTGGTCCTTATGTACAAGGGACCATCACTCAGCCATGAAATCAATGTCATAAGGCTAGTAGCATCATGATGAGTGGATTTAGGTACGAGGATTCTAAGTGAAATAAGTCACACAGAAAAAGACACTTATCATAAGATATCACTTATAGAGGGAATGTAAAATCCGCTACACTTGAACTGAATTACAAAACAGAACAGTCACACGTTTAGAAAACACACTATGGCTGCTTCACGGGAAAGGTGAGGTGGGGTGATGCATAAAACAAGGGTTTCAAATTAGCTCACATACCGTTCCATAAACCCAATATGTAATAGACAAGACCTACTCCTTCCTCAGTGAACTGGACTCAACACCTCCTATTCACCGCACAAGAATATATCTGACTAGTAAGAATCTTAAAACCTATGTATGATTATCTCTCTGTAAGTGAGTCAAGTGGGTGTAAAGCGGCATAAACACAGCAGTGAACAGCAGCTAAACCCCATTATAAAAATAAATTACTTTTCAAAACCCATGAAACAAAGACAGTGAAAGAGAGAGAAATTCTTACAAAATTCGTTCAGGGGCTGTGAGGCAACCTGGATTGACCATACCTAGACACACAGCTGGAGGAGACATAAAGGTGGACACTCTTGGGCTTGAGAGGTTTGGTGAGGTTGGGTGAGCAAACGCAGACCCTTTAAAGTAATACTGCGTGGTACCCATCCCATGGGTCCCAAAACTCCAGGTTCAAGGGCATCTTCCTACATCGAAAACATGCATGAGAATCCAAGAAGATGGTACACCGTGTGATCGGGAAAGGTTTCTAAAACGCACCTCATTTCTCATCTCCTTGTGCTCGGGTTCGCCATTCCAGCCGCTTTACTAGCAATCTCCCTACTTGGAGAATCAGCACCTTTAACCTCCTGTTCCGTACAGGTTGCAATTTGTCCTGAGGATGAACGGGAAGAGGGGGAACCAATGAGAGACAAGCTCTAGGTGTGGGGGCAGGCACAGGTCACTCTATTTTCCCATCAGGAAGAAGAGATAACCACAGGCTCAGCCTGCCCCCCGGAACCAGAATAGGGCCAGAAGCCATCCTGCGCTTTTGCGGCCAGCTCCCACAAAAGCGAGTTGAAAAATGGAGCTCAGGGGCACTGCAATTCACAAACCTGCAGAGTTATAAATGATAACTCTCGTCCACAAATATATTGAGGGAAGGCAACGAAGAGGTTTCGAAAGCAAGGCCGAATTGCAGGAAACAGATTTCAGGAGGTAGATTCGAATCGCCTTGAAAGCACATGAAAAGCGGCAAAACGTCGACAATGATGCCCTTGGCCAAAAAGGGCGTATGCGTTTTTTCCTGAATATATTCAGGAAAAAACGCATACGCCCTTTTTGGCCAACCAAGCCACCTGGAAAGGCAAATCAGCGCTACAAAGAAGTCTCGCTTCCCATCGGTCAAAAGGGCCATGCTGAAAAAAGTGTAAAAACCAGAAATGCAGGACAGGCCAAGGAGAAATGGGAGCCTTGCTACGCGGATGGGTGGGTTGCAAATTGCCAACAGCCACTCTGGAGAAGTGTACGGTGTGTCCGGAAACATCTAAAAAACACAGCTTAGAGAGCATTGGGCACTTCTGCTCATGGGCGTATAAATTGGGAAAGCTAAAAATCAGCAAGACACAGGCACCCCAAAGTTTAGGGCTGCTCTGTTGACAAAACCTCCACTTCATTACACCTTAAATATCCCAGGAAAGAGAAAAATGGATAAAGAATTTCTGGTCCTTATGTACAAGGGACTATCACTCAGCCATGAAATCAATGTCATAAGGCTAGTAGCATCATGATGAGTGGATTTAGGTACGAGGATTCTAAGTGAAATAAGTCACACAGAAAAAGACACTTATCATAAGATATCACTTATAGAGGGAATGTAAAATCCGCTACACTTGAACTGAATTACAAAACAGAACAGTCACACGTTTAGAAAACACACTATGGCTGCTTCACGGGAAAGGTGAGGTGGGGTGATGCATAAAACAAGGGTTTCAAATTAGCTCACATACCGTTTCATAAACCCAATATGTAATAGAAAAGACCTACTCCTTCCTCAGTGAACTGGACTCAACACCTCCTATTCACCGCACAAGAATATATCTGACTAGTAAGAATCTTAAAACCTATGTATGATTATCTCTCTGTAAGTGAGTCAAGTGGGTGTAAAGCGGCATAAACACAGCAGTGAACAGCAGCTAAACCCCATTATAAAAATAAATTACTTTTCAAAACCCATGAAACAAAGACAGTGAAAGAGAGAGAAATTCTTACAAAATTCGTTCAGGGGCTGTGAGGAAACCTGGATTGACCATACCTAGACACACAGCTGGAGGAGACATAAAGGTGGACACTCTTGGGCTTGAGAGGTTTGGTGAGGTTGGGTGAGCAAACGCAGACCCTTTAAAGTAATACTGCGTGGTACCCATCCCATGGGTCCCAAAACTCCAGGTTCAAGGGCATCTTCCTACATCGAAAACATGCATGAGAATCCAAGAAGATGGTACACCGTGTGATCGGGAAAGGTTTCTAAAACGCACCTCATTTCTCATCTCCTTGTGCTCGGGTTCGCCATTCCAGCCGCTTTACTAGCAATCTCCCTACTTGGAGAATCAGCACCTTTAACCTCCTGTTCCGTACAGGTTGCAATTTGTCCTGAGGATGAACGGGAAGAGGGGGAACCAATGAGAGACAAGCTCTAGGTGTGGGGGCAGGCACAGGTCACTCTATTTTCCCATCAGGAAGAAGAGATAACCACAGGCTCAGCCTGCCCCCCGGAACCAGAATAGGGCCAGAAGCCATCCTGCGCTTTTGCGGCCAGCTCCCACAAAAGCGAGTTGAAAAATGGAGCTCAGGGGCACTGCAATTCACAAACCTGCAGAGTTATAAATGATAACTCTCGTCCACAAATATATTGAGGGAAGGCAACGAAGAGGTTTCGAAAGCAAGGCCGAATTGCAGGAAACAGATTTCAGGAGGTAGATTCGAATCGCCTTGAAAGCACATGAAAAGCGGCAAAACGTCGACAATGATGCCCTTGGCCAAAAAGGGCGTATGCGTTTTTTCCTGAATATATTCAGGAAAAAACGCATACGCCCTTTTTGGCCAACCAAGCCACCTGGAAAGGCAAATCAGCGCTACAAAGAAGTCTCGCTTCCCATCGGTCAAAAGGGCCATGCTGAAAAAAGTGTAAAAACCAGAAATGCAGGACAGGCCAAGGAGAAATGGGAGCCTTGCTACGCGGATGGGTGGGTTGCAAATTGCCAACAGCCACTCTGGAGAAGTGTACGGTGTGTCCGGAAACATCTAAAAAACACAGCTTAGAGAGCATTGGGCACTTCTGCTCATGGGCGTATAAATTGGGAAAGCTAAAAATCAGCAAGACACAGGCACCCCAAAGTTTAGGGCTGCTCTGTTGACAAAACCTCCACTTCATTACACCTTAAATATCCCAGGAAAGAGAAAAATGGATAAAGAATTTCTGGTCCTTATGTACAAGGGACTATCACTCAGCCATGAAATCAATGTCATAAGGCTAGTAGCATCATGATGAGTGGATTTAGGTACGAGGATTCTAAGTGAAATAAGTCACACAGAAAAAGACACTTATCATAAGATATCACTTATAGAGGGAATGTAAAATCCGCTACACTTGAACTGAATTACAAAACAGAACAGTCACACGTTTAGAAAACACACTATGGCTGCTTCACGGGAAAGGTGAGGTGGGGTGATGCATAAAACAAGGGTTTCAAATTAGCTCACATACCGTTCCATAAACCCAATATGTAATAGACAAGACCTACTCCTTCCTCAGTGAACTGGACTCAACACCTCCTATTCACCGCACAAGAATATATCTGACTAGTAAGAATCTTAAAACCTATGTATGATTATCTCTCTGTAAGTGAGTCAAGTGGGTGTAAAGCGGCATAAACACAGCAGTTAACAGCAGCTAAACCCCATTATAAAAATAAATTACTTTTCAAAACCCATGAAACAAAGACAGTGAAAGAGAGAGAAATTCTTACAAAATTCGTTCAGGGGCTGTGAGGCAACCTGGATTGACCATACCTAGACACACAGCTGGAGGAGACATAAAGGTGGACACTCTTGGGCTTGAGAGGTTTGGTGAGGTTGGGTGAGCAAACGCAGACCCTTTAAAGTAATACTGCGTGGTACCCATCCCATGGATCCCAAAACTCCAGGTTCAAGGGCATCTTCCTACATCGAAAACATGCATGAGAATCCAAGAAGATGGTACACCGTGTGATCGGGAAAGGTTTCTAAAACGCACCTCATTTCTCATCTCCTTGTGCTCGGGTTCGCCATTCCAGCCGCTTTACTAGCAATCTCCCTACTTGGAGAATCAGCACCTTTAACCTCCTGTTCCGTACAGGTTGCAATTTGTCCTGAGGATGAACGGGAAGAGGGGGAACCAATGAGAGACAAGCTCTAGGTGTGGGGGCAGGCACAGGTCACTCTATTTTCCCATCAGGAAGAAGAGATAACCACAGGCTCAGCCTGCCCCCCGGAACCAGAATAGGGCCAGAAGCCATCCTGCGCTTTTGCGGCCAGCGCCCACAAAAGCGAGTTGAAAAATGGAGCTCAGGGGCACTGCAATTCACAAACCTGCAGAGTTATAAATGATAACTCTCGTCCACAAATATATTGAGGGAAGGCAACGAAGAGGATTTGAAAGCAAGGCAGAATTGCAGGAAACAGATTTCAGGAGGTAGATTCGAATCGCCTTGAAAGCACATGAAAAGCGGCAAAACGTCGACAATGATGCCCTTGGCCAAAAAGGGCGTATGCGTTTTTTCCTGAATATATTCAGGAAAAAACGCATACGCCCTTTTTGGCCAACCAAGCCACCTGGAAAGGCAAATCAGTGCTACAAAGAAGTCTCGATTCCCATCGGTCAAAAGGGCCATGCTGAAAAAAGTGTAAAAACCAGAAATGCAGGACAGGCCAAGGAGAAATGGGAGCCTTGCTACGCGGATGGGTGGGTTGCAAATTGCCAACAGCCACTCTGGAGAAGTGTACGGTGTGTCCGGAAACATCTAAAAAACACAGCTTAGAGAGCATTGGGCACTTCTGCTCATGGGCGTATAAATTGGGAAAGCTAAAAATCAGCAAGACACAGGCACCCCAAAGTTTAGGGCTGCTCTGTTGACAAAACCTCCACTTCATTACACCTTAAATATCCCTGGAAAGAGAAAAATGGATAAAGAATTTCTGGTCCTTATGTACAAGGGACTATCACTCAGCCATGAAATCAATGTCATAAGGCTAGTAGCATCATGATGAGTGGATTTAGGTACGAGGATTCTAAGTGAAATAAGTCACACAGAAAAAGACACTTATCATAAGATATCACTTATAGAGGGAATGTAAAATCCGCTACACTTGAACTGAATTACAAAACAGAACAGTCACACGTTTAGAAAACACACTATGGCTGCTTCACGGGAAAGGTGAGGTGGGGTGATGCATAAAACAAGGGTTTCAAATTAGCTCACATACCGTTCCATAAACCCAATATGTAATAGACAAGACCTACTCCTTCCTCAGTGAACTGGACTCAACACCTCCTATTCACCGCACAAGAATATATCTGACTAGTAAGAATCTTAAAACCTATGTATGATTATCTCTCTGTAAGTGAGTCAAGTGGGTGTAAAGCGGCATAAACACAGCAGTGAACAGCAGCTAAACCCCATTATAAAAATAAATTACTTTTCAAAACCCATGAAACAAAGACAGTGAAAGAGAGAGAAATTCTTACAAAATTCGTTCAGGGGCTGTGAGGAAACCTGGATTGACCATACCTAGACACACAGCTGGAGGAGACATAAAGGTGGACACTCTTGGGCTTGAGAGGTTTGGTGAGGTTGGGTGAGCAAACGCAGACCCTTTAAAGTAATACTGCGTGGTACCCATCCCATGGGTCCCAAAACTCCAGGTTCAAGGGCATCTTCCTACATCGAAAACATGCATGAGAATCCAAGAAGATGGTACACCGTGTGATCGGGAAAGGTTTCTAAAACGCACCTCATTTCTCATCTCCTTGTGCTCGGGTTCGCCATTCCAGCCGCTTTACTAGCAATCTCCCTACTTGGAGAATCAGCACCTTTAACCTCCTGTTCCGTACAGGTTGCAATTTGTCCTGAGGATGAACGGGAAGAGGGGGAACCAATGAGAGACAAGCTCTAGGTGTGGGGGCAGGCACAGGTCACTCTATTTTCCCATCAGGAAGAAGAGATAACCACAGGCTCAGCCTGCCCCCCGGAACCAGAATAGGGCCAGAAGCCATCCTGCGCTTTTGCGGCCAGCTCCCACAAAAGCGAGTTGAAAAATGGAGCTCAGGGGCACTGCAATTCACAAACCTGCAGAGTTATAAATGATAACTCTCGTCCACAAATATATTGAGGGAAGGCAACGAAGAGGATTCGAAAGCAAGGCCGAATTGCAGGAAACAGATTTCAGGAGGTAGATTCGAATCGCCTTGAAAGCACATGAAAAGCGGCAAAACGTCGACAATGATGCCCTTGGCCAAAAAGGGCGTATGCGTTTTTTCCTGAATATATTCAGGAAAAAACGCATACGCCCTTTTTGGCCAACCAAGCCACCTGGAAAGGCAAATCAGCGCTACAAAGAAGTCTCGCTTCCCATCGGTCAAAAGGGCCATGCTGAAAAAAGTGTAAAAACCAGAAATGCAGGACAGGCCAAGGAGAAATGGGAGCCTTGCTACGCGGATGGGTGGGTTGCAAATTGCCAACAGCCACTCTGGAGAAGTGTACGGTGTGTCCGGAAACATCTAAAAAACACAGCTTAGAGAGCATTGGGCACTTCTGCTCATGGGCGTATAAATTGGGAAAGCTAAAAATCAGCAAGACACAGGCACCCCAAAGTTTAGGGCTGCTCTGTTGACAAAACCTCCACTTCATTACACCTTAAATATCCCAGGAAAGAGAAAAATGGATAAAGAATTTCTGGTCCTTATGTACAAGGGACTATCACTCAGCCATGAAATCAATGTCATAAGGCTAGTAGCATCATGATGAGTGGATTTAGGTACGAGGATTCTAAGTGAAATAAGTCACACAGAAAAAGACACTTATCATAAGATATCACTTATAGAGGGAATGTAAAATCCGCTACACTTGAACTGAATTACAAAACAGAACAGTCACACGTTTAGAAAACACACTATGGCTGCTTCACGGGAAAGGTGAGGTGGGGTGATGCATAAAACAAGGGTTTCAAATTAGCTCACATACCGTTCCATAAACCCAATATGTAATAGACAAGACCTACTCCTTCCTCAGTGAACTGGACTCAACACCTCCTATTCACCGCACAAGAATATATCTGACTAGTAAGAATCTTAAAACCTATGTATGATTATCTCTCTGTAAGTGAGTCAAGTGGGTGTAAAGCGGCATAAACACAGCAGTGAACAGCAGCTAAACCCCATTATAAAAATAAATTACTTTTCAAAACCCATGAAACAAAGACAGTGAAAGAGAGAGAAATTCTTACAAAATTCGTTCAGGGGCTGTGAGGCAACCTGGATTGACCATACCTAGACACACAGCTGGAGGAGACATAAAGGTGGACACTCTTGGGCTTGAGAGGTTTGGTGAGGTTGGGTGAGCAAACGCAGACCCTTTAAAGTAATACTGCGTGGTACCCATCCCATGGGTCCCAAAACTCCAGGTTCAAGGGCATCTTCCTACATCGAAAACATGCATGAGAATCCAAGAAGATGGTACACCGTGTGATCGGGAAAGGTTTCTAAAACGCACCTCATTTCTCATCTCCTTGTGCTCGGGTTCACCATTCCAGCCGCTTTACTAGCAATCTCCCTACTTGGAGAATCAGCACCTTTAACCTCCTGTTCCGTACAGGTTGCAATTTGTCCTGAGGATGAACGGGAAGAGGGGGAACCAATGAGAGACAAGCTCTAGGTGTGGGGGCAGGCACAGGTCACTCTATTTTCCCATCAGGAAGAAGAGATAACCACAGGCTCAGCCTGCCCCCCGGAACCAGAATAGGGCCAGAAGCCATCCTGCGCTTTTGCGGCCAGCTCCCACAAAAGCGAGTTGAAAAATGGAGCTCAGGGGCACTGCAATTCACAAACCTGCAGAGTTATAAATGATAACTCTCGTCCACAAATATATTGAGGGAAGGCAACGAAGAGGTTTCGAAAGCAAGGCCGAATTGCAGGAAACAGATTTCAGGAGGTAGATTCGAATCGCCTTGAAAGCACATGAAAAGCGGCAAAACGTCGACAATGATGCCCTTGGCCAAAAAGGGCGTATGCGTTTTTTCCTGAATATATTCAGGAAAAAACGCATACGCCCTTTTTGGCCAACCAAGCCACCTGGAAAGGCAAATCAGCGCTACAAAGAAGTCTCGCTTCCCATCGGTCAAAAGGGCCATGCTGAAAAAAGTGTAAAAACCAGAAATGCAGGACAGGCCAAGGAGAAATGGGAGCCTTGCTACGCGGATGGGTGGGTTGCAAATTGCCAACAGCCACTCTGGAGAAGTGTACGGTGTGTCCGGAAACATCTAAAAAACACAGCTTAGAGAGCATTGGGCACTTCTGCTCATGGGCGTATAAATTGGGAAAGCTAAAAATCAGCAAGACACAGGCACCCCAAAGTTTAGGGCTGCTCTGTTGACAAAACCTCCACTTCATTACACCTTAAATATCCCAGGAAAGAGAAAAATGGATAAAGAATTTCTGGTCCTTATGTACAAGGGACTATCACTCAGCCATGAAATCAATGTCATAAGGCTAGTAGCATCATGATGAGTGGATTTAGGTACGAGGATTCTAAGTGAAATAAGTCACACAGAAAAAGACACTTATCATAAGATATCACTTATAGAGGGAATGTAAAATCCGCTACACTTGAACTGAATTACAAAACAGAACAGTCACACGTTTAGAAAACACACTATGGCTGCTTCACGGGAAAGGTGAGGTGGGGTGATGCATAAAACAAGGGTTTCAAATTAGCTCACATACCGTTCCATAAACCCAATATGTAATAGACAAGACCTACTCCTTCCTCAGTGAACTGGACTCAACACCTCCTATTCACCGCACAAGAATATATCTGACTAGTAAGAATCTTAAAACCTATGTATGATTATCTCTCTGTAAGTGAGTCAAGTGGGTGTAAAGCGGCATAAACACAGCAGTGAACAGCAGCTAAACCCCATTATAAAAATAAATTACTTTTCAAAACCCATGAAACAAAGACAGTGAAAGAGAGAGAAATTCTTACAAAATTCGTTCAGGGGCTGTGAGGAAACCTGGATTGACCATACCTAGACACACAGCTGGAGGAGACATAAAGGTGGACACTCTTGGGCTTGAGAGGTTTGGTGAGGTTGGGTGAGCAAACGCAGACCCTTTAAAGTAATACTGCGTGGTACCCATCCCATGGGTCCCAAAACTCCAGGTTCAAGGGCATCTTCCTACATCGAAAACATGCATGAGAATCCAAGAAGATGGTACACCGTGTGATCGGGAAAGGTTTCTAAAACGCACCTCATTTCTCATCTCCTTGTGCTCGGGTTCGCCATTCCAGCCGCTTTACTAGCAATCTCCCTACTTGGAGAATCAGCACCTTTAACCTCCTGTTCCGTACAGGTTGCAATTTGTCCTGAGGATGAACGGGAAGAGGGGGAACCAATGAGAGACAAGCTCTAGGTGTGGGGGCAGGCACAGGTCACTCTATTTTCCCATCAGGAAGAAGAGATAACCACAGGCTCAGCCTGCCCCCCGGAACCAGAATAGGGCCAGAAGCCATCCTGCGCTTTTGCGGCCAGCTCCCACAAAAGCGAGTTGAAAAATGGAGCTCAGGGGCACTGCAATTCACAAACCTGCAGAGTTATAAATGATAACTCTCGTCCACAAATATATTGAGGGAAGGCAACGAAGAGGTTTCGAAAGCAAGGCCGAATTGCAGGAAACAGATTTCAGGAGGTAGATTCGAATCGCCTTGAAAGCACATGAAAAGCGGCAAAACGTCGACAATGATGCCCTTGGCCAAAAAGGGCGTATGCGTTTTTTCCTGAATATATTCAGGAAAAAACGCATACGCCCTTTTTGGCCAACCAAGCCACCTGGAAAGGCAAATCAGCGCTACAAAGAAGTCTCGCTTCCCATCGGTCAAAAGGGCCATGCTGAAAAAAGTGTAAAAACCAGAAATGCAGGACAGGCCAAGGAGAAATGGGAGCCTTGCTACGCGGATGGGTGGGTTGCAAATTGCCAACAGCCACTCTGGAGAAGTGTACGGTGTGTCCGGAAACATCTAAAAAACACAGCTTAGAGAGCATTGGGCACTTCTGCTCATGGGCGTATAAATTGGGAAAGCTAAAAATCAGCAAGACACAGGCACCCCAAAGTTTAGGGCTGCTCTGTTGACAAAACCTCCACTTCATTACACCTTAAATATCCCAGGAAAGAGAAAAATGGATAAAGAATTTCTGGTCCTTATGTACAAGGGACTATCACTCAGCCATGAAATCAATGTCATAAGGCTAGTAGCATCATGATGAGTGGATTTAGGTACGAGGATTCTAAGTGAAATAAGTCACACAGAAAAAGACACTTATCATAAGATATCACTTATAGAGGGAATGTAAAATCCGCTACACTTGAACTGAATTACAAAACAGAACAGTCACACGTTTAGAAAACACACTATGGCTGCTTCACGGGAAAGGTGAGGTGGGGTGATGCATAAAACAAGGGTTTCAAATTAGCTCACATACCGTTCCATAAACCCAATATGTAATAGACAAGACCTACTCCTTCCTCAGTGAACTGGACTCAACACCTCCTATTCACCGCACAAGAATATATCTGACTAGTAAGAATCTTAAAACCTATGTATGATTATCTCTC